>NC_057809.1:192267134-192567134 GCF_018294505.1 Triticum aestivum | reverse complement strand
ATAAAATGCGACAATTCCTAACATGGTTCGGAGGGACTTAAGCATCACCACGGGTGAGAAGGTCTCATCGTAGTCAACTCTTTGAACTTGTCGAAAACGTTTCGCAACAAGTCGAGCTTTGTACAAAGTAACGTTACCGTCAGCGTCAGTCTTCTTCTTGAAGATCCATTTATTCTTGATGGCTTGCCGATCATCGGGGAAGTCAACCAAAGTCCACACTTTGTTCACATACATTGATCCCATCTCGGATTTCATGGCCTCAAGCCATTTTGCAGAATCTGGGCTCATCATCGCTTCCTCATAGTTCGTAGGTTTGTCATGGTCAAGTAACATGACCTCTAGAACAGGATTACCATACCACTCTGGTGCGGATCTTGCTCTGGTTGACCTACGAGGTTCGGTAGTAACTTGATATGAAGTTTCATGATCATCATCATTAGCTTCCTCACTAATTGGTGTAGGTGTCACAAGAACCGGTTTCTGTGATGAACTACTTTCCAATAAGGGAGCAGGTACAGTTACCTCATCAAGTTCTACTTTCCTCCCACTCACTTCTTTCGAGAGAAACTCCTTCTCCAGAAAGGATCCATTCTAAGCAACGAATGTCTTCCCTTCAGATCTGTGATAGAAGGTGTACCCAACAGTTTCCTTTGGGTATCCTATGAAGACACATTTCTCCGATTTGGGTTCGAGCTTATCAGGTTGAAGCTTTTTCACATAAGCATCGCAACCCCAAACTTTAAGAAACCAAAACTTTGGTTTCTTGCCAAACCACAGTTCATAAGGCGTCGTCTCAACGAATTTTGATGGTGCCCTATTTAACGTGAATGCAGCTGTCTCTAAAGCATAACCCCAAAACGATAGCGGTAAATCAGTAAGAGACATCATAGATCACACCATATCGAGTAAAGTACGATTATGATGTTCGAACACACCATTACACTATGGTGTTCCGGGTGGCGTGAGTTGTGAAACTATTCCACATTGTTTCAAATGTAAACCAAACTCGTAACTCAAATATTCTCCTCCACAATCAGATCGTAGAAATTTTATTTTCTTGTTACGATGATTTTCCACTTCGCTCTGAAATTCTTTGAACTTTTCAAATGTTTCATACTTATGTTTGATTAAGTAGATATACCCATATCTGCTCAAATCATCTGTGAAGGTGAGAAAATAATGATACCCGCCGCGAGCTTCAATATTCATCGAACCACATACATCAGTATGTATGATTTCCAATAAATCTGTTGCTCGCTCCATTGTTCCGGAGAACGACGTTTTAGTCATCTTTCCCATGAGGCATGGTTCGCAAGTACCAAGCGATTCATAATCAAGTGATTCCAGAAGTCCATCAGTATGGAGTTTCTTCACGCGCTTTACACCAATATGACCCAAACGGCAGTGCCACAAATAAGTTGCACTATCATTATTGACTCTGCATCTTTTGGCTTCAACATTATGAATATGTGTATCACTACTATTGAGATTCAACACAAATAGACCACTCTTCAAGGGTGCATGACCATAAAAGATATTACTCATATAAATAGAACAACCATTATTCTCAGATTTAAATGAATAACCGTCTCGCATCAAACAAGATCCAGATATAATGTTCATGCTTAACGCTGGCACCAAATAACAATTATTTAGGTCTAAAACTAATCCCGAAGGTAGATGTAGAGGCAGTGTGCCGACGGCGATCACATCGACTCTGGAACCATTTCCCACGCGCATCGTCACCTCGTCATTAGCTAGTCTTCGCTTAATCCGTAGTCCCTGTTTCGAGTTGAAAATATTGGCAACAGAACCAGTATCAAATACCCAGGTGCTACTGCGAGCTCTAGTAAGGTACACATCAATAACATGTATATCACATATACCTTTGTTCACCTTGCCATCTGAGGGAGTCCTGGATTAGGGGGTCTCCGGACAGCCATACTATCTCCATTGGCCGGACTGTTAGACTATGAAGATACAAGATTGAAGACTTCGTCTCGTGTCCGGATGGGACTCTACTTGGTGTGGAAGGCAATCTAGGCAATACGTATATGGATATCTCCTCCTTTGTAACCGACCTTGTGTAACCCTAACCCTCTCCGGTGTCTATATAAACCGGAGGGTTTTAGTCCGTAGGACAACAATCACAACATACAATCATACCGTAGGCTAGCTTCTAGGGTTTAGCCTCTCTGATCTCGTGCTAGATCTACTCTTGTAACACTCATATCTTCAATATTAATCAAGAAGGACGTAGGGTTTTACCTCCATCAAGAGGGCCCGAACCTGGGTAAAACTTCGTGTCCCTTGCCTCCTGTTACCATCCGGCCTAGATGCACAGTTCGGGACCCCCTACCCGAGATCCATCGGTTTTGACACCGACATTGGTGCTTTCATTGAGAGTTCCTCTGTGTCGTCGCTGTTAGGCTTGATGGCTCCTACTATATCGATAGCGATGCGGTCCAGGGTGAGATTTTTCTCCCCGGACAGATCATCGTATTCGGTGGCTTTGCACTGCGGGCCAATTCGCTTGGCCGTCTGGAGCAGATTGAAAGCTATGCCCCTGGCCATCAGGTCAGATTTGGAATTACACGGCCAACATCCGTGGGGACTTGATCTTCGACGGATTCAAGCCATAGCCGGGCGCGCAACACTGTCGTGATGGGTATGACCTAGCTCTGCCATCGGACGGTACCCCAGAGGCCGCGCCCGCATCAGCTCCGACCCTTAGCTCGGAGCCAGCTGCGCTAATTGAGGACCGGTGGCTAGACATCACCTCAGGGGCCGCAGTCCCACGATCGAGCCGAACACCAGCATAATCCTCTGCGCAGCCCGTGACTCCAAGGTTCCGACTCTCCTCCGGACCCCGAACCATCCGCGCCCCTACCAATCGAATCCGACTGGGTGCCGATCATGGAATTCACCGCTGTGGATATCTTTCAGCACTCGCCCTTCGGCGACATTCTGAATTCACTAAGGTATCTCTCTGTCAGGAAAGCGCTGGCCGGATCATGGCCAACAGGACTAGGGTGCGGACAACGAAGAAATTCGACGCCCACCCACCACCCACTTTGTAGCCACTGTTGATGATTTAACCGAAATGCTCGACTTCGACTTCGAAGACATCGACGGTATGAACGACGATGTAGGAGACGAACATGAACCAGCACCTATAGGGCACTGGAAAGCCACCTCGTCGTATGACATATACATGGTGGATACACCCAATGAAGGCAACGGCGACGAGATAGCGGAGGATGACCCCTCCAAGAAGCAACCCAAGCGCCGCTGTCAACGGCGCTGCTCTAAGTCCCGCCAAAGCAAAAGTGGTGATACCGGCACATGAGATAATAACACTCCGGATAGCGCCGAAGACAACGAAAACCCCCTCCAGCAAGAGTTAGATCAGGAGGATGAAGGAGCCAGCTCTCCTGAGAAAGCGACTGGTGGAGAGGAGGAGGATGACAATTACATGCCCCCCTCCAAAGACAAGGCAAGCCTCGGCGACGATGAATTCGGTATACCAGAGGATCCCGTCGAACAAGAGCGCCTCAAGCGCAGGCTTATGGCCACGACAAATAGCCTGAAGAAAAGCAGCAGCAGCGTCAAGCTGATCAAGATATGCTAGCTGACAAATGGACTGAAGTCCTCGCAGCCGAGGAATATAAACTCGAGCGTCCCTCCAAGAGTTACCCAAGGCGCAGGTTACTACCCAGACTGGAGGAAGAAGCGTATGATACGGCTGATCGGCCACCTCGTGGCCATGATAGAGAGGCATTCCTACCGAACGCTCAGCCTCCGCCCCAATGCCATCCAAATAAAAAGGCATGGGGAGATACGCCAGACCTGCGAGACATATTGGAGGACAAAGCAAAGCATTCAAGATCGATCTACGGATCACGAGGGCGCACCACTCTATGAGACGGTAAACGTCACGCCGGATACAGTAAAAGCAAATCCGGCCAGGCCAAACACAACGGGCAGGACCCATACGAGCTACGTCGTGATATAGCCCAATACAGAGGCGCCGCACACCCCTTATGCTTCACAAACGAAGTAATGGAACATCAATTCCCAGAAGGTTTCAAACCTGTAAACATTGAATCATACGACGGCACAACAGATCCCGCAGTATGGATTGAGGACTTCCTCCTCCACATCCACATGGCCTGCGGTGATGACTTACATGCCATTAAATACCTCCCACTAAAACTCAAAGGACCAGCGCGGCACTGGCTCAATAGCTTGCCAGCGGACTCCATTAGCTGTTGGGAAGATCTGGAAGCTGCATTCCTTGACAACTTTCAGGGCACTTATGTGCGACCACCAGACGCCAATGACTTGAGCCACATAATTCAGCAGCCAGAAGAGTCGGCCAGGCAATTCTGGACTCAGTTCCTTACAAAGAAAAACCAAATCATCGACTGTCCGCATGCGGTGGCCTTAGCGGCTTTCAAGCACAACATCCGAGACGAGTGGCTAGCCCGGCACCTTGGTCAGGAAAAGCCGAAATCTATGGCAGCCCTCACGACGCTCATGACCCGCTTTTGTGCGGGAGAAGACAGCTGGTTGGCTCGCAGTAACAACATATCAAAGAACCATGGTACCTCAGATACCAAGGACGGCAACAGCAGGTCACGTCGCAACAAGCATAAGCGCCGCATTAACGGCGAAAGTACTGAGGATACGGCAGTCAATGCCGGATTCAAAGGCTCTAAACCCGGTCAGCGGAAAAAGCCATTCAAACAAAGTACGCCGGGTCCGTCCAGCTTGGACCGTATACTCGATCGCTCGTGTCAAATACACGGCACCCCAGACAAGCCAGCCAATCACACCAACAGGGATTGTTGGGTGTTCAAGCAGGCCGTAAAGTTAATTGCCGAAAACAAGGACAAGGGGCCGCATAGCGATGACGAGGAAGAACCCCGGCAGCCACACACTGGAGGACAGAAGAGGTTTCCCCTGCAAGTGCGGACGGTGAACATGATATACGCAACCCACATCCCCAAGAGGGAGCGGAAGCGTGCGCTCAGGGACGTATATGCATTGGAGCCAGTCGCCCCAAAGTTCAACCCTTGGTCCTCCTATCCGATCACCTTTAATCGCAGGGACCACCCCACCAGTATCCGTCACGGCGGATTCGCCGCACTGGTCCTAGACCCAATCATCGACAGATTTCACCTCACTCGAGTCCTCATGGACGGCGGCAGTAGCGTGAACCTGCTTTATCATGACACAATGCGCAAAATGGGTATAGACCCCTCAAGGATCAAACCCACAAAGATAACCTTTAAAGGCGTCATTCCAGGCGTAGAGGCCCACTGCACAGGCTCACACTGGAAGTGGTCTTCGGATCCCCAGATAACTTCCGAAGCAAAGAGGTAATCTTCGATATAGTCCCGTTCCGCATTGGTTATCACGCGCTGCTCGGACGAACCGCATTCGCTAGATTCAATGCGGTACCACATTATGCATACCTCAAGCTCAAGATGCCAGGACCTCGCGGAGTTATTACAGTTAATGGAAACACAGAGAGCTCTCTCCAAATAGACGAGCACACCGCGGGCCTCGCAGCAGAAGCGCAAAGCAGCCTCTCAAGGCAATCTACAAGTTCGGCGTTTCAAAGCCCGGACACCTTCAAGCGCGCTCGGGGCAATCGGCAAATAGACCATCTGGCGCGATCTGAGCTCGCGTAGCAATACGGCGGCCACCCCAATCCCAGCCCAACGGTGTTGTTCGTGTCGCGCGTACATAATTACGCATTAAAAATACCATGGGAACAGGTGGGGAGGGGGGAACAACTGCGGCACGCCCCAAAACGCTGCCTAAACCGCACCAGGGGCTTCCCGTTTGGTTATTTTTCTTTTTCTTTCAGGACTTCAATCTCTGGAAACACCGTCCGGCAGTTCTATTGCCGAACACATGATACAGCAACCAAGGAGGCCGACGACTACGGAATTCCCAGGTGGATTACAGATTTCATATAATTCCTCAGCTCGCCCTTGGAAGGGACATAGTCCTACTCTTTTGCTCATTACACTATTTGTATCACTCTGCTTTAATGCAATTTTTTAATATACAATGCACGACATTACAACTATTATCGCATTTTTGTTATATGTATACATATCTATGTGTTCATTAATGACGCCTAGCAACCGTACACTCTGGTACGGCCAATGCACCAGGGGCTTACGTACCCACAATATGGTGTGAAAAGTCCGAACACTTTCACAAGTGCGGCACCCCGAACTTATAGCATTATATGCATCAGCTCCAAATCATGTCTTTGGTCAAATGTTGGGTTTTCCCGGCTCCTATGTTTTGGTACCTTACGTTCCGCTCCATCGGCTAAGGTAGCACTAGGAGAACTACTGTGATTGTGCCCCGGTTCTGCCGGGCCGAGCACCTCAGTAGAGAAAGCTAAAACTGACTGTGATGATAAGGCGAGAGACTAGTCGCTGTTCGGCGAGGTTTTTCGAGTCCCTAAAGACTTATGCCGCTTAGGGCGAGGGGCCGGCTCCGTCCGGCTTATAGGCGTGTATAGCGCCCCAAATTCGGCCTTTCGGACACTAGGGGCTTCGCCAAAATTTAAAATTATAGAATTCTATGGCTAAGTGAGAGTGATAAAGCAATATTAGTCCGGTTGCCTTGTTCGTTGTGCTGAGCACCTCCCTCGAAGGACCCAAATATGGGAACAAGAGTGCTCATGTTTATCCCGAACACCCCAGCACTAGCGGCATGGGGGCAGAAGCCGAGGACTAGCCATCTCTCAGATTGGATAAACAGCCAAATAGAAGGCAATCTTTTAAATTCACACAAGCATTGCGTAGAGAATACGATACAAGTTTTCCTACATACAGGACAAAACGAGCAAGTCTCATTCAAATATTACATTTTATGAACACTCATCCGCGATAAGACGGGCGCCCGACAGAACACCCTCGTAGTACATCTCGGGGTGGCGGTGCTCCTTACCCTCCGGCGGCCCCTCCTTGATTAGCTTCACGGCGTCTAGCTTGACCTACTGCATTTTTACATAGGCGAAGGCCCGGCGTGCACCTTCAATGCAGAAAGATCGCTTGATGACCTCCAGCCATGGGCAGGCATCCACAAGCCGCCTCACCAGGCCGAAGAAGCTGTTTGGAAGGGGGTCGCCAGGCCACAACCGGACTGTGAAGCCCTTCATGGCCTGATCGGTCGCCTTATGTAGCTCGGCCATCTGCTTCAGCTGGTCGCTCATTGGCACCGGATGTTCGGCCTCAGCATACTGAGACCAGAACAGCTTCTCCATCGAGCTTCCGTGCTCGGCCTGGTAGAACAGCGCGGCATCGGACACACTGCGGGGCAAATCTGTGAATGCTCCTGAAGAGCTCCGGATTCAGGTAAGTAATCGGTAATTCACCTTTACATGCTTGCTTTGCATATAGAAAGCCTTACCCGCCCCTATCTTGTTCATCGCGTCGATCTCCTGAAGGGCCTTCTGGGCCTCGGCCTTGGCACTCTTTGCGCTCTCACGGGCCGCGACAAGCTCAGACTCTCTCGTCTTCAGGTCAAGCTCCAACGCCTCGTGCTTGGTCACGAGAGCCTAGAGCTCTTGCTGCACCTCGCCCACCTGAGCCTCGTGCCTCTCTCGCTCGGTGCGCTACTGGGCCGCCTTTTCTTCGGCCTGGGACAGCGCTTGCTTCAGGGTCGCCACCTCAGTCGTGGCCCCTGGCAAACATACAATGATCCTGTCATTTAGCAATCGCGTCCTTTTTCTCATCTACAGACGGGGTATTACTTACCCTTGTTCTCCTCGAGCTGCCTCTTAGCAAGGCCGAGCTCTTTCTGGGACCCCTCGAGGGCCTCCTTCAGTACGGCGACCTCCGCAGTCAGTGCGGTGGACGCCAGTAGCGAGGCCTGCATATGTATATTGACATGCTTATATTAGACTCGTGCGATATTATTTGATCCTCTGTTCGGCTTTTCTTTGTGAACACCGAACAAAGCATCAGGGGCTACTGTCTATGCGGTAATATTTCTACTACATTTTAAAACACTTACCTCGAAGCCTGTTAGAAGGCTAGTACAGGCTTCAGTCAATCCGCTCTTGGCGGACTGAACCTTCTGGATCACCGCACTCATGATAGTGTGGTGCTCCTCCTTGATGGAAGCGCTGCGGAGCGCTTCCAACATAGTGTCCAGCGCCTCTGGATGGACAGAGGTCACCGGCACAGGTGTCTCACCTCCCTTAGAAGGGGACCGCCTACCCGAGCTCGGAGCTGTTGGAGGGTCCGACGCGGTGTTCGGCTGAGGGCCAAACTCGGAGCTCTCAGGGACCCCGTCCCCTCGGCTCCCGGAGTCCGGAAGGTCGCCTTGAGGCACCTCCGGGACTGTCCCCCCTTGATCCGGCGCCTCTTGAGACAGCACCTCGGTGTCGTCGGCTGGATGAGGGGAGGTGGCGGTCGGGACTGGATCGCTATCCATGTCCGACGCGCCCAGGGAGCCGTCCGAGGATACCTCGATATTGGCTCGGGGCGGCCTGCACAATTGAGTTTGGCATTAGGGAATGCAATGCGACAAAGGAATCCTATGGGTTACTTTGGTATCCGAATACTTACGATCTCCCCTGGGGCTTGGCCCTGGGAAACCACTCGACTTCACTTTCGTCGGCGGCGGTGGAGCTGTCCGGAAGGAGCGTCCTTCCCTTCTTGGACCCTACGGCCTCCCTAGTTGGGGTGGCCTTCCTTTTCTTGTCTCCCCCAGTCGGTGGGGGAGCCTCTTCTTCCTCTTCCTCATCTTCGGGGGAAGAGTGCACCGCAGACTCGTCGGACGGTGAGTCTGATGACGCCTGGCGTCGGGAACTCTTTCGAGCTCCCTTGGCCTTCTGGGTCTTCCCCGAAACCTTATAAGGGGCCGGAGTCAACATCTTCGCCAGAAGGGCATCGGCAGGGCCTTCGGGCAAGGGAGCCGGATAGTTGATTTGTCCGGCCATCTTCTGCCAGTCCTGTTAACGGCACGGGAGTTTAGATCCCACATAGAATCAATCTATATAGAAAACAAGTATCCTGTGAATGGTAAAACAACTTACCGCACTGGCATGGCGCTTCGCGCTGAATCCGTGATCCTCAGTAATGGGGGGAGGGACCACGGCGCCCTTGAACAACACCCTCCAGGCATCTTCATGAGTCTTGTCGAAGAGCCTGTTCAGAGTTCGGTGCTGCGCTAGATTGAACTCCCACAAGGTAAAATCCCATTGTTGGCACGGGAGTATCCGGCGAACGAGCATAACCTGGACTATGTTGACAAGCTTGAGCTTCTTATCCACCATGTTCTGAATACATGACTGGAGTCTAGTCAGCTCTTTTGAATTACCCCAGGACAGGCCCTTCTCTTTCCAGGAGGTGAGCCGCATGGGGATGCCAGATCGGAACTCGGGGCCGCTACCCATGCGGGGTCACGCGGCCCGGTGATATAGAACCACCCCGATTGCCACCCCTTTATGGTGTCCACGAAGGTGCCCTCGAGCCATGTGATGTTGGGCATCTTGCCCACCACGGCGCCTCCGCACTCTTCCTGGCAGCCGCTCACTACCTTCGGCTTGACATTGAAGGTCTTCAGCCATAAGTCGAAGTGGGGCTTGATGCGGAGGAAGGCCTCGCACACGACGATGAACACCGAGATGTTGAGGATGAAGTTCGGGGCCAGATCGTGGAAATCCAGGCCATAATAAAACATGAGCCCCCGAACGAAGGGATGGAGAGGTAATCCCAGTCCGTGGAGGAAATGGGTGAGGAATACCACCCTCTCACGGGGCTCGGGGGTGGGGATGAGTTGTCCCTCATCTGGGAGCCGGTGCGCGATATCGTCGTGCAGGTATCCGGCTCTCCTCAGTTTCTTGACGTCTCCCTCCGTGACGGAGGAGACCATCCACTTGCCTTCCACTCCGGACATGGTTGGAGAAGGTTGAGATGGAAGTGAGGACTTGGGCGCTAGAGCTCGAGTATGCAGGAGCGGATGAGCAGAGGAGGAAGAAGGCGTGGATAGAAAGGTGAATCCTTATCCCTTTATACGGGCGGACAAAATTAAACGTCCCCACTTGCCTAGTAAAACTCGCTTATCCCCCAAGCGCCACAATTAATGGCGCGGTTGGGTTACCCACACCCGTATTGATGAGAATCCCGTAATGAGGGGACATGATCTCTGCTTTGACAAGACGTGTCGAAAAACTGCCTCGTGTTATGTGCGGGGCTCGTTAAAAGAAACGGTTCGAGTAGTCACCGGGCCATGATATGACGTCATGTTGTTAAAACAAGCCAGCAAATTAGATCTGCGAAAAAACATTATTCTCTCTACGGTGAAATGTGGGACTTATTTGGCAGGGTTGGACACTATCCTCGTATTCAACTTCTTTTGTAATGTATTCGGAGAAGGAACCCGCCTTGCAATGCCGAAGACAACTGCACACCGGACCCATCGTCATTGAAGCCTGGTTCAGGGGCTACTGAGGGAGTCCTCGATTAGGGGGTCTCCGGACAGCCAGACTATCTCCATTGGCCGGACTGTTAGACTATGAAGATACAAGATTGAAGACTTCATCTCGTGTCCGGATGGGACTCTACTTGGCGTGGAAGGCAAGCTAGGCAATACGTATATGGATATCTCCTCCTTCATAACTGACCTTGTGTAACCCTAACCCTCTCCGGTGTCTATATAAACCGGAGGGTTTTAGTCCGTAGGACAACAATCACAACATACAATCATACCGTAGGCTAGCTTCTAGGGTTTAGCCTCTCTGATCTCATGGTAGATCTACTCTTGTAACACTCATATCTTCAATATTAATCAAGAAGGACGTAGGGTTTTACCTCCATCAAGAGGGCCCGAACCTGGGTAAAACTTCGTGTCCCTTGCCTCCTGTTACCATCCGGCCTAGACGCACAGTTCGGGACCCCCTACCCGAGATCCGCCGGTTTTGACACCGACACCATCCTTCTTATCCGCCAAATACTTGGGGCAGTTCCGCTTCCAGTGACCAGTCCCTTTGTAGTAGAAGCACTCAGTCTCAGGCTTAGGTCTAGACTTGGGTTTCTTCTCTTGAGCAGCAACTTCTTTGTCGTTCTTCTTGAAGTTCCCTTTCTTCTTCCCTTTACCCTTTTTCTTGAAACTGGTGGTCTTGTTGACCATCAACACTTGATGCTCCTTCTTGATTTCTACCTCCACAGCCTTTAGCATTGCGAAGAGCTCAGGAATCGTCTTATCCATCCCTTGCATATTATAGTTCATCATGAAGCTCTTGTAGCTTGGTGGTAGTGATTGAAGAACTCTGTCAATGACACTATCAACCAGAAGATTAACTCCCACCTGAGTCAAGTGATTATGGTACCCAGACATTTTGTGTATATGTTCACTGACAGAACTATTCTCCTCCATCTTGTAGCTGTACAACTTATTGGAGACTTCATATCTCTCAATCCGGGCATTTGCTTGAAATATTAACTTCAACTCTTGGAACATCTCATATGCTCCATGACATTCAAAACGTTATTGAAGTCCCGGTTCTAAGCCATAAAGCATGGCACACTAAACTATTGAGTAGTCATCAGCTTTGCTCTGCCGGACGTTCATAACATCTGGTGTTGCTCCTGCAGCGGGTTTGGCAACCAGCGGTGCTTCTAGGGCGTAATTCTTCTATGCATCAATGAGGATAATCCTCAAGTTATGGACCCAGTCCGTGTAATTGCTACCATCATCTTTCAACTTTGCTTTCTCAAGGAATGCATTAAAATTTAACGGAACAACAACACAAGCCATCTATCTACAATAACATAGACAAGCAAAATACTATCAGGTACTAAGTTCATGATAAGTTTAAGTTCAATTAATCATATTACTTAAGAACTCCCACTTAGATAGACATCCCTCTAATCATCTAAGTGATCACGTGATCCATATCAACTAAACCATAACCGATCATCACGTGACATGGAGTAGTTTTCAATGGTGAACATCACTATGTTGATCATATCTACTATATGATTCATGATCGACCTTTCGGTATTAGTGTTCCGAGGCCATATCTGCATATGCTAGGCTCGGCAAGTTTAACCCGAGTATTCTGCTTGTGTAAAACTGTCTTACACCCGTTGTAGATGGACGTTGAGCTTATCACACCCGATCATCACATGGTGTCTCGGCACGATGAACTTTGGCAACGGTGCATACTCAGAGAGAACACTTTTACCTTGAAATTTAGTGACAGATCATCTTATAATGCTACTGTCCAACAAAGCAGAATAAGATGCATAAAGGATAAACATCACATGCAATCATTATAAGTGATATGAATGGCCATCATCATCTTGTGCCTTTGATCTCCATCTCCAAAGCACCGTCATGATCACCATAGTCACCGGCGCGACACCTTGATCTCCATCGTAGCATCATTGTCGTCCCACCAACTATTGCTTCTACGACTATCACTATTGCTTAGTGACAAGCTAAAGCAATTACAGGGCGATTGCATTGCATACAATAAAGCGACAACCATATGGCTCCTGCCAGTTGCCGATAACTTTGTTACAAAACATGATCATCTCATACAATAAATATAGCATCATGTCTTGACCATATCACATCACAACATGCCCTGCAAAAATAAGTTAGACATCCTCTACTTTGTTGTTGCAAATTTTACGTGGCTGCTACGGGCTGAGCAAGAACCGTTCTTACCTACGCATCAAAACCACAACGATAGTTCATCAAGTTAGTGTTGTTTAAACCTTCTCAAGGACCGGGCGTAGCCACACTCGGTTCAACTAAAGTTGGAGAAACTGACACCCGCCAGCCACCTGTGTGCAAAGCACGTCGGTAGAACCAGTCTCGCGTAAGCGTACGCATAATGTCGGTCCGGGCCGCTTCATCCAACAATACCATCGAACCAAAGTATGACATCCTGGTAACCAGTATGACTTGTATCGCCCACAACTCACTTGTGTTCTACTCGTGCATATAACATCTACGCAATAACCTTGCTCAGATGCCACTGTTGGGGAACGTAGTAATTTCAAAAAAATTCCTACGCACACGCAAGATCATGGTGATTCATAGCAACGAGAGGGGAGAGTGTCGTCCATGTACCCTCGTAGACCGTTAAGCGGAAGTGTTATGACAACGCGGTTGATGTAGTTGTATGTCTTCACGATCGACCGATCCTCAGTACCGAACATACGGCACCTCCGCGTTCAGCACACGTTCGACTCTTCCCTAAGCACCGCTACAGTATGACCGAGGTGGATTATGGTGGAAGGGGGCACCGCACACGGCTGGGAGAGATCAATGATCAACTTGTGTCTGGAGGTGCCCCCCTGCCCCCGTATATAAATGAGCAAGGGGGGAGGACGACCGGCCCTAGAGGGCGCGCCAGGAGGAGGAATCCTTCTCCTAGTAGGAGTAGCATGCCCCTCTTTCCTACTCCTACTAGGAGGGGGAAAGGAAGGGGGAGAAGGATAAGGAAAGGGGGGTGCCGCCCCCCTCTCCTAGGGCAATTCAGACCAGAGGGGGAGGGAGAGCGCGGCCTGCCCTGGCCAATCCCTCTCTCTCCACTTGGGCCCAGTAAGGCCCATTAACCCCCGGGGGGTTCCGGTAACCCCTTCGACACTTAGGTAAAATCCCGATTTATCCCGGAATTCTTCCGATGTCCAAATGTGGGCTTCCAATATATCAATCTTTATGTCTCGACTATTTTGAGACTCCTCGTTATGTCCGTGATCAAATCCGGGACTCCGAACTACCTTGGTTACATCAAAACATATAAACTCATAATACCGATCGTCACAGAACTATAAGCGTGCGGACCCTATGGGTTCGAGAACTATTTAGACATGACCGAGACATGTCTCCGGTCAATAACCAATAGCAGAACCTGGATGCTCATATTGGTTCCTACATATTCTACGAAGATCTTTATCGGTCAAACCGCATAACAATATACGTTGTTCCCTTTGTCATCGGTATGTTCCTTGCCCGAGATTCGATCGTCGGTATCCCAATACCTAGATTAATCTCGTTACCGGCAAGTCTCTTTACTCGTTCCATAATGCAACAACCTGCAACTAACTCATCAGTCACATTGCTTGCAAGGCTTATAGTGATGTGCATTACCGAGAGGGCCCAGAGATACCTATCTGATAATCGGAGTGACAAATCATATTCTTGATCTATGCCAACTCTATGAACACCATCGGAGACACCTGTAGAGCACCTTTATAGTCACCCAGTTACGTTGTGACGTTTGGTAGCACACAAAGTTTTCCTTCGGTATTCAGGAGTTGCATAATCTCATAGTCATAGGAACATATATAAGTCATGAAGAAAGCAATAGCAGTAAACTTAAATGATCAAGTGCTAAGCTAACGAAATGGGCTAATCAATCACATCATTCTCCTAATGATGTGATCCCGTTGATCAAATAACAACTCATGTCTATGGCTAGGAAACTTAACCATCTTTGATCAATGAGCTAGTCAAGTAGAGGCATACTAGTGACACAATGTTTGTCTATGTATTCACACATGTATTATGTTTCTAGTTAATACAATTCTAGCATGAATTATAAACATTTATCATGAAATAAGGAAATAAATAATAAATTATTGTTGCCTCTAGGGCATATTTCCTTCAAGCTTCTCTCAAATTAGTTGTCGGTGTCGGTTCCAGAAACCGATTCACCTACATGAGCATGGCTTCTTCTTGTGTAGCTCTTTGATGACTTGTCTTTCGTTTCCGAATCCTTGCTTCTTTGAGAGGGTCTTCATTCATAACGATCATCTCTACTCCTCTCTCTCATAGGTGATTCATATATTCTACTCCTCCTTTGTGGTGAGTATTCTCTTTTCTTGTAGGGAGTCATACACTCATTGGAATAGTGTTTGAGTCTTCCCCACTTGTAGAAATTTCGATCACGACTAGAAGACCTTTTCTTATTGTAGGACCTTGACTTGGAGCTTCTCTCTTTTCTTATGCTCTTGTAGAACTTGTTGAATTTTTCACCATTAAGCTCAATTCTTCAATGGAGACTAACTTGTCACTTGATGTGGTAGGAGCATCACTTGAAGCTTTGTATGCACCACTTGACTAGTTGTGGAGCTCTTCCTTACCCTTGAGTGATATCTCATGAGCAAAAATTCTACCAATGAGTTCCGTGGGCTTGATATCTTTGTAATTGGGCATAATTTGGATCAATGTGCACACGGTATCATATTTGACATCCAAAGCTCTAAGGATTTTCTTGATGATGAATTTGTCGGTCATCTCTTCACTTCCAAAGCCGGCAATCTCATTTTGGATGAGAGCAAGCCTAGAGTACATTTCAGCGGCTCCCTCACCATCCTTCATCTTGAACTTGTCAAGTTGACTTTGAAGCACATCCAACTTGGATTCCTTGAGGACTCGGTACCATCGTGCATATCAACCAAAGTATCCCAAATTTCCTTTGCATTCTCAAGGCGGATGATTTCGTTGAATTCCTCGGGGCACAATCCATTGAAGAGAATATAACAAGCTTGATCATTGTATTGCATCATCTTCAATTCTTCCGCGGCCGCTTCATGATCCAGTTCTCTACCATCCTCGAATAATTCACCTTGCAAGCCAATACAAATAACAACCCAAACAATAGGGTTATGAACAAAAATATGCATTTTCATCATATGCTTCCAACTAGCAAAATTTGTACCATCAAAATAAGGACCTCTACGGTGATAGTTACCCTCGCTAGACGCCATACTCTCCTAGGTTGTGAAACCAACGATATGATCACCAAAGCAATGGAAATCAAGGCTAACGGAGACCAAAGCTCTGATACCACTTGTAGGATAGAAAATATGTCTAGAGGGAGGGGGTGATTAGACTACTTCACCAAATAAAAATATTTCCTTTTCCTAGTTTTAGTTGTAGGAAGATTTGAGCAATTATGAGAAGTCAAGCAATCAACCTACACATGAAATTCTAAGTGTATAGCAGCGGAATGTAAAACATTGCATATGAAGGTAAATGGAAAGGTTTGGAGAAGGCAAACATAATGTAGACACAAAGATTTTTGGCGTGGTTCCAATAGGCGGTGCTATCGTACATCCACATTGATGGAGACTTCAACCCATGAAGGGTAATAGCCACGCGAGTCCACGGAGGTCTCCACCCACGAAGAAGCAACCTTGTCTATCCCACCATGGCCATCGCCCACAAAGGACTTGCCTCACTCGGGTGGATCTTCACGAAGTAGGCAATCTCCTTGCCCTTACAAACTTCTTGGTTCAACTCCACATTATGTCGGAGGCTCCCAAGTGACACCTAACCAATCTAGGAGACACCACTCTCCAAAAGGTAATAGACGGTGTGCTGATGATGAACTCCTTGCTCTTGTGCTTCAAATGATAGTCTCCCCAACACTCAACTCTCTCTCATAGATTTGGAAGAAGGATTTGAGTGGAAAGCAACTTGGGAAAGGCTAGAAATCAAGGTTCAAATGGTAGGAATGGTAACTCTTGATCTCAATACATGAGTAGGTGGTTTTCTCTCAAAAAATGAATGGTGGAAGTGTAGGCATGTTATGATGGCTCTCCTATTGAGGAAGAAGGGGTGGAGGGGTATATATAGCCTCCACACAAAATCCAACCGTTGCACACTTTTGACCCATCTCGGTGCCACCGATCTGTGCAAAAATATGAACATTAGGAATCTCGGTGGGACCGAGGGGAACAACTCGGTGGGACCGATGTGCAAGGGCTTAGGGAAAACCTCATCCCGGTGGCACCGGTTGCATCATCTAGGTGGAACCGAAGTGAAGCAATAAGGCAACAAAGAATCAGTCAAGCTATCTTGGTGAGACCGATTTACAACATATTGGTGAGATCGAAGTGATTGCAACAAGTCTTAGAGAGCTGGCAAGGCCATCTCGGTGGCACCGAGATTCGTATCGGTGGAACCGAATTGTTAGGGTTTTGGGAGTGGCTAAGTCCAGTTGAATTTTGTGGCTCTAAATGGGAAATTTTGGTGGGGCCGAGTTGGGAATTATGGTTTGGACATATTTGGGTAGAGAAAGTGGCTGAGGGTTTTGGAGCAATATCACTAAGCACTTGAGCAAATAGATCATTTAGCAACACCTCATCTCCTTTTAACATTATTGACTTTCCTATGGACTCAATGTGATCTTGGATCACTTAAAAATGTATAGTCTTGAGCTTTTGCCAATCCTTGTCCTTAACATTTTGAGGGGTCCACCTCTCTAGTCCATGCCATGCCAAATGATACGTCTCCAACGTATCTATAATTTTTTATAGTTCCATGCTATTATATTATCAACCTTGGATGTTTTATATGCATTTATATGATATTTTATATGATTTTTGGGACTAACCTATTAACCTAGAGCCTAGTGCCCGTTTCCGTTTTTTCCTTGTTTTAGAGTATCACAGAAAAGGAAAATCAAATGGAGTCCAATTGACCTGAAACTTAATGGAACTTATTTTTGGAACGGAATCCAAGAGACTTGGAGTAGACGTCAGGGACGCTTCGAGGGAGGCATGAGGCAGGGAGGTGCGCCCTACCCCCCTGGGCGTGCCCCCACCCTCGTGGGCCCCTTGTGGCTCCCCTGACCGACTTCTTTCGCCTATATATGTCAATATACCCTAAAAACTTCGAGGAGCAGAATAGATCGGGAGTTCCGCCGCCAAAAGCCTCCGTAGCCACCGAAAACCAATCTAGACCTGTTCCGGCACCCTGCCGGAGGGGGGAATCCCTCTCCAGTGGCCATCGTCATCATCCCGGTGCTCTCCATGACGAGGAGGGAGTAGTCCACCCTTGGGGCTGAGGGTATGTACCAATAGCTATGTGTTTGATCTCTCTGTCTCTCTCTCTCGTGTTCTTGAGGCGGCACAATCTTGATGTATCGCGAGCTTTGCTATTATATTTGGATCATATGATGTTTCTCCCCCTCTACTCTCTTGTAATGGATTGAGTTTTCCCTTTGAAGTTATCTTATCGGATTGAGTCTTTAAGGATTTGAGAACACTTGATGTATGTCTTGCACGTGCTTATCTGTGGTGATAATGGGATATCATGTGATCCACTTGATGTATGTTTTGGTGATCAACTTGTGAGTTTTGTGACCTCGTGAACTTATGCATAGGGGTTGGCACACATTTTCGTCTTGACTCTCCGGTACAAACTTTGGGGAACTCTTTGAAGTTCATTGTGTTGGTTGAATAGATGAATCTGAGATTGTGTGATGCATATTGTATAATCATACCCATGGATACTTGAGGTGACATTGGAGTATCTAGGTGACATTAGGGTTTTGGTTGATTTGTGTCTTAAGGTGTTATTATAGTATGAACTCTATGATAGATTGAATGGAAAGAATAGCTCCGTGTTATTTTATTACGGACTCTTGAATAGATTGATCAGAAAGGATAACTTTGAGGTGGTTTCGTACCCTACAATAATCTCTTTGTTTGTTCCCTGCTATTAGAGACTTTGGAGTGACTCTTTGTTGCATATTGAGGGATAGTTATATGATCCAATTATGTTATTACTGTTGAGAGAACTTGCACTAGTGAAAGTATGAACCCTAGGCCTTGTTTCAACGCATTGCAATACCGTTTGTGCTCACTTTTATCATTAGTTACCTTGCTGTTTTTATATTTTCAGATTACAAAAACCTATATCTACTATCCATATTGCACTTGTATCACCATCTCTTCACCGAACTAGTGCACCTATACAATTTACCATTGTATTGGGTGTGTTGGGGACACAAGAGACTCTTTGTTATTTGGTTACAGGGTTGTTTGAGAGAGACCATCTTCATCCTACGCCTCCCACAGATTGATAAACCTTAGGTCATCCACTTGAGGGAAATTTGCCACTGTCCTACAAACCTCTGCACTTGCAGGCCCAACAACGTCTATAAGAAGAAGGTTGTGTAGTAGACATCAAGCTCCTTTCTGGCACCGTTGCCAGGGAGGTTAGCGCTTGAAGGTATATCTTTAGATCTTGCAACCGAATCTTTTAGTTTCTTGTTTTAGCACTAGTTTAGTTTATAAAAGATAATTACAAAAAAATGGAATTGAGTTTGCCTCATACGCTTCATCTTTTTAATATTTTTCGTGAGAATGATGGAAAGGAAAATTGTGCCCACGTGCTAGAAGAAGAAGTGTAGAAAATGTTTGGCACTAAATCTTTGAATGATGAGGATGATTGCAAAGTTGTTAGTATGAACTCCTTGAATATCCATAGTACTAATGATGATTGCACTAGTCATAATGAAAATGTCTCTTATAAGCATGTCAATTTTTGTGGAGTGCATAGAGTTTGCAAGTACACACCAAATAGGGAAGATAGATTTTGCAAGAGGCATAAGTATTTGGAAACTAAATGCTTGCAAGAGAGGCTAGATGTTTGTGCTGAAAATTTAAAATTTCTTCACCATACTTGTGAACTTTGCAAGGAACATGGTCATTTAAATCTTCGATGCAAATTGTTCCATGACCGTATCGTGTCCAAAAATTGTGATGATTTGATTTCCCTTGCACATCATAATGAACTTAGTTTTCTTTTGGGTTATGAAGAAATGAAACGTATAACTAAGCATATTCCAGAATATAACCTTCAGAAATTCCTCGATATTGATCTAGAACAAATTTATATGTATTGTGCGGTGAGTTGCATTGAAAATCCTTATATTGCCAATTACATAAAGAAAACAAAACAAATAGAAGATGAAGAGAATACTAACGAAAGGGAAGAGACTTCCCAATATTCTCCTATTATTTATTATGATAAATCAGGTAATGAGGAGGAGCCTTCTATTCAACCAATCTCATTAATAAGGAGCTACAAAAAGAGGATTGAACCCACACATGATGTGAAGAATAAAAAGAAAATACGGAGAAGTAAAGGTAGAAAGGTATCTCTCCCAAATGATAATTGTTATACTATTGGTGCTATCCATACTATTAATGATGAGAGTGATTATGCTTATGATATGAAAAGGCCCAAGCTTGGGGATGCTATGTTTGATGAAGATGATGTTTTTGAGAATATATTTGCTGCAATTAATGTTTGTTCCAAGCTTGGGGATGCTACATTTAATGCAGGTGATATTTTTAGTCTCCCAAGTTTTTGATATGCAAATTTATAATGATGATAGCATGCTTCCTACTTATGATGATTATATTGATGAAAGTGGGTTTGGAAGAGTGTCAACTTTAGGAAGTAATGATCCCACTATTTTGGAGGATGTTGAATCTTATTATGATAATTATGAAACTGGATTTGGAGAGGTCATGACTTTATTTAGTGATGATTCCACTATCTTGGAAGAGGTTTCAAAAGATTATGATTAGAACAAAGTTGCTACTTGTGATAATTATTGTGATGATACATATGATATAAAAAGTAGTGATGATTATATTTATAAAACATGTCATGATTATGATTACCCTTTTCTGAACATTACTCTTTTAATGTGGAAACAATTTATAGTATTCGAGTCTCTTATGATACTCCCGCTATTCCGATTGAGAAGAATTTTGCTTATGCAGAGAGTAGTAAATTTTTTATGCCTGTAGATCATGAAAAGAATGCTTTAGGTGCTGGTTATATTGTTGAATTAATTCATGATGCTACTAAAAATTATTATGAGGGAGGAATATATGCTTGTAGGAATTGCAATAATATCAAGTTTCCTCTCTATGTGCTTAAAGTTTTGAAGTTATGCTTGTTTTGCCTCCTATGCTAGTTGATTATGGTTACCACAAGTTGTTTGCTCACAAAATCCCTATGAATAGGAAGTGGGTTAGACTTAAATGTTCTAGTCATATTCTTCATGATGCTCTCTTTATATTCCAATTCTTATCTTTTATGTGAGCATTATTGAAATCATCATGCCTAGCTAGGGGCATTAAACGATAGCACTTGTTGGGAGGCAACCCAATTTTATTTTTGCCCCTTGTTTTTTGTTCCTGTTTAGTAATAAATTAATCATCTATCCTCTGTTATTATTGTGTTTTTTTATGTTTTAATTAGTGTTTGGCCAAGTAAAGCCTTTAGGATCTTCTTGGGTGATTGTTATTTGATCTTGCTGTAAAAAACAAATAGTATGCGCTCACGAGAATAATTTTCATTTTTTACCAGAGAGCGATAAAAATAGCAATTCCACTTGTAGCTGATTAATAAACAAATTGCCTAGGACTTCCAAATTTCTCAGGATTCTTGGAGTTACAGAAGTATTCGAAACCTACAGATTACTACAGACTGTTCTGTTTTTGATAGATTCTGTTTTTCTATGTGTTGTTTGCTTATTTTGAAGAATCTATGAGTAGTATCGGAGGGTATGAACCATAGATAAGTTGGAATACAGTAGATATTACACCAATATGAATTTAGAATGAGTTCATTACAGTACCTTGAAGTGGTGATTTATTTTCTTATACTAAGGGAGCTTACGAGTTTTCTGTTAAGTTTTGTGTTGTGAAGTTTTCAAGTTTTGGGTGAAGATTCGATGGACTAAGGAATAAGGAGTGGAAAAAGCCTAAGCTTGGTGATGCCCAAGGCACCCCAAGGTAAAATCCAAGGACACCAAAAAGCCTAAGCTTGGGGATGCCCCGGAAGGCATCCCCTCTTTCGTCTTCGTTCATCGGTAACTTTACTTGGAGCTACATTTTTATTCACCACATGATGTGTGTTTTGCTTGGAGCGTCATTTTATTTTCTCTTGTTTTGCTTGATGTTTGAATAGAATACCAAGATCTGAAATTCTTAAATGTTAGAGAGCCTTCATATAGTTGCATAATTATTCGACTACTCATTGATCTTCACTTATATCTTTCGGAGTGGTTTGTTGTTGCTCTAGTGCTTCACTTACATCTTTTTAGAGCACGGTGGTGGTTTTATTTTATAGAAATAGATGAACTCTCATGCGTCACTTATATTATTTTGAGAGTCCTAAACAGCATGGTAATTTGCTTTGGTTATTAATTTAGTCCTAATATGATGGGCATCCAAGAGGGATACAATAAAAACTTTCATATAAAGTGCATTGAATACTATGAGAAGTTTGATACTTGATGATTGTTTTGAGATATGAGGATGGTAATATTAGAGTCATGCTAGTGAGTAGTTGTGAATTTGAGAAATACTTGTGTTAAAGTTTGTGATTCCCGTAGCATGCACGTATGGTGAACCGTTATGTGATGAAGTCGGAGCATGATTTATTTATTGATTGTCTTCCTTATGAGTGGTGGTCGGGGACGAGCAATGGTATTTTCCTACCAATCTATCCCCTAGGAGCATGCGCGTAGTACTTTGTTTTGATAACTAATAGATTTTTTCAATAAGTATGTGAGTTATTTATGACTAATGTTGAGTCCATGGATTATATGCACTCTCACCCTTCCACCATTGCTAGCCTCTCTAATACCGCGCATCTTTCGCCAGTATCTTACACCCACCATATACCTTCTCAAAACAGCCACCATACCTACCTATTATGGCATTTCCATAGCCATTTCGAGATATATTGCCATGCAACTTTCCACCGGTCTATTTATTATGACATGCTTCATCATTGTCATATTGCTATGCATGATCATGTAGTTGACATTGTATTTGTGGCAAAACCACTGTTCATAATTCTTTCATACATGTCACTCATGAGTCATTGCACATCCCGGTACACCGCCGGAGGCATTCATATAGAGTCATATCTTGTCTAAGTATCGAGTTGTAATTCTTGAGTTGTAAGTAAATAAAAGTGTGATGATCATCATTATTTGAGCATTGTCCCAGTGAGGAAAGGATGTTGGAGACTATGATTCCCCCACAAGTCGGGATAAGACTCCAGACGAAAAATAAAAAAAGAGAGAAAAAAGAGGCCAAAAAAAGAGAAGGCCCAAAAAAACAAAAAACAAAAAAATGAGAGAAAAAGAGAGAAGGGGCAATGCTACTATCCTTTTACCACACTTGTGCTTCAAAGTAGCACCATGATCTTCATGATAGAGAGTCTCCTATGTTGTCACTTTCATATACTAGTGGGAATTTTACATTATAGAACTTGGCTTGTATATTCCAATGACGGGCTTCCTCAAAATTGCCCTAGGTCTTCATGAGCAAGCAAGTTGGATGCACACCCACTTAGTTCTTTTGTTGAGATTTCATACACTTATAGCTCTAGTGCATCCGTTGCATGGCAATCCCTACTCACTCACATTGATATCTATTGATGGGCATCACCATAGCCCGTTGATATGCCTAGTTGATGTGAGACTATCTTCTCCTTTTTTGTCTTCTCCACAACCACCCTTCTATTCCACATATAGTGATATATCCATGGCTCACGCTCATATATTGCGTGAAGATTGAAAAAGTATGAGAACATCAAAAGTATGAAGCAATTGATTGTCTTGTCAACGGGGTTGTGCATGATTTAAATATTTTGTGTGGTGAAGATAGAGCATAGCCAGACTATATGATTTTGTAGGGATAGCTTTCTTTGGCCATGTTATTTTGAGAAGACATGATTGCTTTGTTAGTATGCTTGAAGTATTATTGTTTTTATGTAAATATTAAACTTTTTTCTTGAATCTTATGGATCTGAATATTCTTGCCAAAATAAAGAGAACTACATGGACAAATATGTTAGGTAGCATTCCACATCAAAAATTCTATTTTTATCATCTACCTACTCGAGGATGAGCAGGAATTAAGCTTGGGGATGCTTGATATGTCTCCAATGTATCTATAATTTTTTATTGTTCCATGCTATTATATTATCAACCTTGGATGATCTATATGCAGTTATATGCTATTTTATATGATTTTTGGGACTAACCTATTAACCTAGAGCCTAGTGCCAGTTTCTGTTTTTTCCATGTTTTAGAGTATCGCAGAAAAGGAAAATCAAACGGAGTCCAATTGACCTGAAACTTCACGGAACTTATTTTTGGAACGGAAGCAATCCAGGAGACTTGGAGTAGACGTTAGGGAAGCTTTGAGGGAGGCACGAGGCAGGGAGGCGCGCCCTACCCCTGGGAATGCCCCCACCCTCATGGGCCCCTCGTGGCTCCCCTGACCGACTTCTTTCGCCTATATATGTCAATATACCCTAAAAACTTCGAGGAGCAGAATAGATCGGGAGTTCTGCCACCAGAAGCTTCCGTAGCCACCGAAAACCAATCTAGACACATTCTGGCACCCTGCCGGAGGGGGGAATCCCTCTCCGGTGGCCATCTTCATCATCTCGGTGCTCTCCATGACGAGGAGGGAGTAGTCCACCCTCGGGGCCGAGGGTATGTACCAGTAGCTATGTGTTTGATCTCTCTCTCTCTCTCATGTTCTTGAGGTGGCACGATCTTGATGTATCGCGAGCTTTGCTATTATATTTGGATCTTATGATGTTTCTCCCCCTCTACTCTCTTGTAATGGATTGAGTTTTCCCTTTGAAGGTATCTTATCGAATTGAGTCTTTAAGGATTTGAGAACACTTGATGTATGTCTTGCACGCGCTTATCTGTGGTGACAATGGGATATCATGTGATCCACTTGATGTATCTTTTGGTGATCAACTTGCGAGTTCTGTGACCTCGTGAACTTTGGGGCACTCTTTGAAGTTCTTTGTGTTGGCACACGTTTTTGTCTTGACTCTCCGTTAGAAACTTTGGGGCACTCTTTGAAGTTCTTTGTGTTGGTTGAATAGATGAATCTGAGATTGTGTGATGCATATCGTATAATCATACCCGCGGATACTTGAGGTGACATTGGAGTATCTAGGTGACATTAGGGTTTTGGTTGATTTGTGTCTTAAGGTGTTATTCTAGTACGAACTCTATGATAGATTGAATGGAAAGAATAGCTTCGTGTTATTTTATTACGGACTCTTGAATAGATTGACCAGAAAGGATAACTTTGAGGTGGTTTCGTACCCTACAATAATCTCTTCGTTTGTTCCCCGCTATTAGAGACTTTGGAGTGACTCTTTGTTGCATGTTTAGGGATAGTTATATGATCCACTTATGTTATTATTGTTGAGAGAACTTGCACTAGTGAAAGTATGAACCCTAGGCCTTGTTTCAACGCATTGCAATACCGTTTGTGCTCACTTTTATCATTAATTACCTCGCTGTTTTTATATTTTCACATTACAAAAACCTATATCTACTATCCATATTGCACTTGTATCACCATCTCCTCGTCGAACTAGTGCACCTATACAATTTACCATTGTATTGGGTGTGTTGGGGACACAAGAGACTCTTTGTTATTTGATTGCAGGGTTGTTTGAGAGAGACCATCTTCAGCCTATGCCTCCCACAGATTGATAAACCTTAGGTCATCCACTTGAGGGAAATTTGCTACTGTCCTACAAACCTCTGCACTTGGAGGCCCAACAACGTCTACAATAAGAAGGTTGTGTAGTAGACATCACCAAACATTGAACATCCTAAAATATTTATCTTGAGTAGACATTAGTTCAATGAGACATATGTTGATATGAATTACTAAAACCACCCGGGGATTAGTTGCACCTTCAGTTGCTCCTGCCCCTCTTCAATTCCGTTACCCAAATTTTAGTAGCAGCAGTATTTTAATTGTTGGCTCCACTCGTCCACCACCGACCTTATAGTAAAATTCCTGTAACTAAGACATTTGAACCGTTGCCCTCCCTCACCCACCACCATCTCCACGCACCATTACTCAAATTTTCAGTAGCCGCGACGCATCCTCAACACCACCCTGCCCCCCATAGTCCATCCCACCCTTCCCTTGCTCAAACCCTAGCTCACCATCGCCGCCGCCAACCCCTGTCGGTCTGCCCGTGCCTCCTACCTTAGATAATAAAGTTCAGGTTACCCTGCAATTCCCATACTGTCACCCCTTAGTTTTTAGATGAGGCATGAAGTGTCCCTCCCTGCCAGATCCACATCCCCTACTCTAGAGAGTCCTAGCCTAAGCCCGACCACGTATCCCAGGGAGCCCGACGAGCGTACGGCCAAATAGAGCTTTATCATGGCCTCTCCGGTGGACGATGGCAAGGTGGCCACCGTTCGTCTTGACCTCTTGATCTTGGAGCAACACCTTGCCACGGAAGCCGGCGAGAACATTGACTAATTTGCCATGCCAAAGGCTTCACGCCAGCGGCTCGCGTATTACTATATCTCAGGAAAGTTGGCTACGACATCAAGCTCGTCGACGGCAACAGCTTCACGCAGGCCATGTCACAGGTTAAGTGGTCCATACCCAACCCCTCTGGTCAACCACTGTCGATCTCTTCGAAGGCCCTGCCGCTGATCTCCTCCACCACATGGTCAAGGATTTGGGATCCTTATACGCCATCGAGCCCATTTTGTCATTTTTGAAGGACACATTTTATGGCGGCGGCTTGGGATCCTCAATTGCCAAGTCAGATCTCATCGACCACGACCATGAGGAGGGCACCCACAAAGGGTCTTCGAAGGTGAAATAACCCATCTATGACATCAGGGAGCACACCATTGGTCCATGCTCTTCCAACTGGAAGGATCCCGTCCATGACAAGTGAGGCAATATCCTATCAGCAATTCTTACTTTTTAGTTAGCCAACCCCTACCCTTTGTTATAGTAGCTTTTTCCATGCGGTGTTTTAATTGTGCATGTTTAATTATTTTGGCATGCAAAAAATGTAATGTTCAATAGGGCTATCTGACTTTTAAGTATGAATTGTCCACTTTAGTTTCACAAATGGTTATATTTGGTTGTTTATAGTGAGTAGATGCCTTGTTTATTTGTATTTGTTTGTTAGGTTGGTTGCAAAGAGCATTTGTCCAGTTTTCAAGCATATGCTCTATTTATCTGTATTTGCTTGTTAGGTTGGTTGAACTGAGCCTCTGTCCAGTTTTCAATGGCTATATTTGGTTGTTATACTGATCATATATGCCTTGTTTATTTCAGTTATTCACAGTGTGATGTTCATTATCTGCAAGTCAAAAATGCGCAGTTCGATTTCATCTATACATGTTTGAACGGCTATATTTGGTTCCTGATATGCCTGGTGTAGTTAACAGATGCCCTTTATTTCAGTTTTACACATTCAGCCAGTGTGATGTTTAAGCATGAGCTATGTTTTATTCATTTTCAAGAATAGCAGTTTGAATTACAATATTATTGTTAAGCATGTTGTAGTTAAAATTCCCTTCCATTTTATATCCGATTTAACAACATGCTGAAACCAACACATTCAAGATATCATTTGGAGATGATGTTGTTTACCTTGGCTATCTTTTTTTATGTTAATGTTGCTCTACTTATCATGCCTTTTCCATGTACTAATGCAAGACAACAATAGGAGTGGCCAGCATTTTCCGCCGAGGTTAGTTTCATCCTCGGCTTGTACTCCCCCATCGTTCCATAATGTACTGCATACAGATCCAGGTCTGGACACTTTTTAGCTTCAAATATTGACTTGTTGCTTGTAGGTACATATGTCCTTGGCAAAGATCCACACATCGGCCCTTTTTGCTTATGGGGCAATGAGATATTCATGAACCACCATCAAGTGAGGAAACTGATAATAATTATTAGCAAAAAGATATGAAAGGTGGCTACCAAATTATTTATTTACGCTCTATCCAACACAATAGTGAGCTGTAGGATGGTAAGTACAAACTCTGTAGCCTTCTCTTTCTACTTCCCATAATGACTTGTTAGACAACAGTGTCTAAATCTTTTTTGTTTGCAGTGGTTCCCAAAGCAGTTTACTCAAGATTACCTCACAAAGTACATGATTGGTGGATATGTAATGAATGTTAAAGTATTTCACCGAGACTACAATGAGCATCAAGAAGTCCTAATGAAGACAGTGAAGGATGGGCGGGCATACATCACAAAGGGTTGGCCTAGAGTCGTGCGCGCATTACACATGGAGGAGGGCACAATATGGGCATTCCCCTTCACCTTCTCCAGCAACCACAATGTATTTCGCCTCTCTCTTTACAATCTTTAGTACAACTGTGGTTTATCATTGTTTACTTGGTGCTTCTGTAGTTCTTCAGTATATGTACATGTGCATCGAGTTGTGCATTCGTGCTTGAACCTATATTTGTAATAAACATGGTTGGATATGAAATAAGTGATTACCCACTTTCAAATTCAAAATCTGTGATTTTTTATGCAAGGATTAAATTTGGGATAAATTATGTTCTGCAGGCCAGTACACTGCACACGGTTTCAGAAATCTAAATGTGTGTTATAAACGTCAAGATCAAACACGTTTCTCAGATCCCCTACGTGTGCGATGAATCTCCATTGCGCACACGATCAGCCAAGAAAAAACGAGTGAGATTAACAACAACATCGCACATAGTTCCTTCTTATTAATTGTTTGCAAAGTCACCTTATCACACACGCTTGGCAATTATGGACTATTTACGATATCATGTGCATCGCAAACGTTTGCTCATAGAAGAACGCGTGTGATAGGCCTTCATCCGATGCGGGTACGACGGATGACTCGTGTGGGATATATTCAAGCTTCGCATACAGTTTTATTATGGTCAAGTTCCAAGATGGAGATGGTCGGCCACCTCCGGCTCAGCCTCATTATCCGGTTCAACAGTGCCAGCTCGAGCCATCTCAACACTAATACGTCTCCAATGTATCTACTTTTCCTAATGCTTTTCCTATTCTTTTGGACTCTAATTTGCATGATTTAAATGAAACTAACCCCGGACTGACATTGTTTTCAGCAGAACTACCATGGTGTTGTTTTTGTGCAGAAATAAAAGTTCTCAGGATAGAACGAAACTTTGTGAGGATTTTTTATACAATAAAAGAGAATTTCTGGAGCCAAGAGTCACCTGAGGGGGGCACCTGGGTGGGCACAACCCACCAAGGCGTGCCTGCCCCCCCCCCCCCCAAGGCGCGCCCAGGTGGTTTGTCCCCACTTGGTGGCCTGGCAGACCCTGAAACCTACGCTAAAAAAATCTATTTTTCTAGAAAAAATCAAGGAGAAAGAATTATCTTGATCCATGATATGGAGCCGCCGTCACCTCCTGTTCTTCATTTGGAGGCCAGATCTGGAGTCCGTTTGGGGCTTCGGAGAGGGGGGTCTTTGTTCTTCGTCAATACCAACCCTTCTCCATCGCCAATTCCATGATGCTCCCCACTGGGAGTGAGTAATTCCTTCATAGGCTCGCTGGTCGGTGAGGAGTTGGATGAGATTCATCATGTAATCTAGTTAGTTTTGTTAGGGCTTGATCCCTAGTATCCACTATGTTCTGAGATTGATGTTGCTATGACTTTGCCATGCTTAATGCTTGTCACTTTGGCCCCGGGTGCCATGATTTCAGATATGAACCGTTTATGTTATCACCATTATATCCATGTTCTGGATTCGATTTTGCAAGTTATAGTCACCTACTATGTGTTATGGTCCAGCAACCCCGGAGTGACAATAGTTGGGACCATTCCCGGTGATGCCGTAGTTTGAGGAGTTCATGTATTCATCGTGTGTTAATTCTTTGTTTCGGTTCTCTATTAAAAGGAGGCCTTAATATCCCTTAGTTTCCAATTGGACCCCGCTGCCACGGGAGGGTAGGACAAAAGATGTCATGCAAGTTCTTTCCATAAGCACGTATGACTATTTACGGAATACATGCCTACATTATATTTATGAACTAGAGCTAGTGTTGTATAGCCCTAGGTTATAACTATCACATGATGAATATCATCCAACAAATCAGAGATCCAATGCCTACGAATTTCTCTTATATTGTTGTCTTGCTAAGTTACTACTGCTATCGTTACCATTGCACTTGCTACAAAATTGCAGCTATCACTGTTACAGATACTATTGCTACTGTCACTACTATCAAAACTACCATATTACTGTGCTACTGATCACTTTGCTGTAGATAACTAATCTCCAGGTGTGACTGAATTGACAACTCAATTGCTAATACATACAAATATTCTTTGGCTCCCCTTGTGTCGAATCTATTAATTTGGGTTGAATACTCTACCCTCAAAAACGGTTGCGATCCCCTATACTTGTGGGTTATCAAGACCTTTTTCTAGCGCCATTGTTGGGGAGCATAGCTATATTTGTTGACTCACTTGGGATTATTATCAATTTATCAGTATGAAGAATCTGAAGGATGGTAAGACTAAGATTTTTCCCTCTAGGACGAGGGGAGGTAAGGAACTGTCATCGAGTTTTGCTTTAGATTCACCTTCTATTATAAGTAAACTTGCATAACCACCACATGCTATTAATCCTAATATGTTGCAAGTTGTTGATGATGCTACTTCTGTTATGAATGATACTTATGATGATGCTAGTACCTTGCTTGATGATGATGATGATGTGCCATTAGGTGATTTTCTCGATGAACAAATTGCTAGAGTAAGACAACATGGTGTTGTTGAAACTGATGATGAGCTTGAAACTGAAAATCTTGAAACACCTACTAGAACTAGCCCTCCTAGATATGAATTGCCTAAGGTACCAGAAGGCTATGTTATGAATGAATAGACAACTAGAGACATTCTTGCTTGTAAGAATAGAGATGATCTAGATAAATTAGTATGCGAGTATAAAGAAAATTCTCTGAATGCTAGAATGCAATATGACCCTAAGTTTGCGACTTCACCTATCTTTATTGATGATAAGGATTATGAATTCTCTGTCGACCCAGAGTTAATTACTTTGGTTGAATCTAATCCTTTCCATGGTTATGAAACTGAAACTGTTGTGGCACATCTTACTAAGTTGAATGACATAGCCACCCTTTTTACTCATGATGAGAAAACTCGATATTAGTATATTCTCAAATTATTTCCATTCTCATTAAAGGTGATGCTAAAGCTTGATACAGTGCTCTTGCTCCTGGTTGTTTGCGTAGTCCCTGGGATATGATTTATTACTTCTCTAAAAAATATTTTCATGCTCATAAGAAACAAACTGCCTTGCAGGAAATATTGAACTTTGTGCAAATTAAAGAAGAGAGTCTCCCACAAGCTTGGGGGAGGGTTTTCCAATTGCTTAATGCCTTGCCTGATCATCCTCTTAAGAAAAATGAAATACTTTATATCTTCTATAATGGACTAACCAATGCTTCTAGGGATTTCCTAGATAGTTGTGCTGGTTGTGTTCTCAGGGAACGAACTATTGGGCAAGCTGAAGAATTATTGAATAACATATTGAAAAATTATGATGATTGGACTCTTCCTGAACCACTGCCTAATCCTACTTTGAATAAGAGGGGTATATTCTATCTCATTCCTGAAGATATGCAAGAGGCAAATAAATCTATGAAGGAAAACGATATTAAAGCTGAGGATGTCAAAAATTTACCTCCTATTGAAGAAATACATGGGCTTGATACACCACCACCTCCTAAGGTGGTAGAGGTAAATTCTCTAATGAAATTTAATGATAATGATAATCCTCACAATATGCATGCTAGCCAATGCCTTTATGAGTTTGAAAACTACATTAGAAAGCAAGATCACTTCAATGCAAATGTTATGAACAATTAAAATACAATTATGATATGATTGCTCGCTTAAGTGACTTGTTATTTAGAATCCCAAATGATGTTAGAGGTGTGGGGAAGCATGCTTCTATGTTTCAAACCCAGTTAGAACAAGTTGCTAAATCTCAAAGAGAGTTGTTAGATGAAATGAACAATAATATACATGACTTTGCTGTTAGAGTAGCAATTAGAGGAGGTAAATGATTCAGGAACCACTTTATCCTGAAGGACACCCAAAAAGAATTGAATAAGACTCTCAAAGAGCTAACACTAATGCACCTAGTCCTTCTAAAAAGAAAAGGAAGAAGAAAAATGATAGGACTTTGCATGCTTCTAGTGAACCTAGAGCAGAAAAGCCTCCTGATAATGAAGTCTCTATCTCTGATACTAAAACTAACCTGGTAGTGAACACTCACCTTCTGATAATGAAAAAGTTAATGATGAGGTTCATGAAGATAGTCAACCAAATAATGAAGAACCAGACAATGATGTTGAGATAGAACCTGTAGTTGATCTTGATAACCCACAACCTAAAATAAAAGATATGATAAAAGATACTTTGTTGCTAGAAAACACGATAAGGAAAGAGAACCATGGGTTAAAAAACCTATGCCCTTTCCACCTAAGTCAACTAACAAGAGGGATGATGAAGAATTTGAACGCTTTACTGAGATGCTGAGGCCAGTCTTTTTGCGTACTCGCTTGACTGATATACTGAAAATGCCTCCTTATGCAAAGTATATGAAAGACATCATCACCAATAAGAGAAAAATACTGGAAGCTGAAATCTCCACTATGCTTGCTAATTATACTTTTAAGGGTGGAGTACCTAAAAAACGTGGAGATCCGGGAATACCAACTATACCTTGCTCCATCAAAAGTAATTATGTCAAAACTGCTTTATGTGATTTGGGAGCTGCTGTTAGTGTTATGCCTTTCTCTTTATATAAAAGATTTGATTTGAATAAACTCACACCTACTGAAATATCTTTGCAAATGGCAGACAAATCTACTACCATACCCATCAGTATTTGTGAGGATGTGCCCGTTGTTGTTGCTAATGTTACTATTTTAACTGATTTTGTTATACTTGAGATGCCCAAGGACGACAACATGTCAATTATCCTTGGTAGACCCTTCTTGAATACTGCAGGGGTTGTTTTTGATTGCAATAAAAGCAAGGGCACCTTTCATATCAATGTAATGAGCATACGGTGCACTTTTCGAAGAAACAATTCCAAGTGAATGGTATTAATGTTATTGAAAAATCTCCGACAATCACTATTGGGAGTTTTCAACTACCTTCACCTACTGCCAAAAAGAAATATGAAATGCTTATTGTTGGGGACATTCATATCCCTGTTGAGGTAACCTAGTGTTTTATGAAAGTTCTTCGGTTTCATGCTAATCAAAAGTGGTTGTTAATAAGACTTGATCAACCTTATTAATGGAACATTTTTGAAACATATGAAGTTGATGAATTTAGTAAGCACTACTTCCTGTCCCTATCTTTTGTTTTATGTTTTTCTCAGCTAAGTAAAATAAAATGCCATGTTTTGTCTGTTTTCTGAATTTTCCATGCAATAAAAACATGACCCAAAAATAAAAGTTCTCAGAATGCCCTGAAAATTTAATACAATTTTTTTCTGAATATTTAAGAATTTTTGGTGCAAATAACATCAGAGGGAGGTGCACCAGGTGGGCACAACCCACCTGGGCGCGCCAGGACCCCCAGGCGTGGCCTGGTGAGTTGTGGTCCCCACGTGGGCCCCCTCACTTAACCCTTCATACCACATCATGACCTACCTCCAGAAAAAATTCTCCATTGCTCTCTCTCCTGTGTTCTTGCTCCCAAACCCGTGGATTTCGATCTCTTTGCTCGAAGCTCCATTTCCAAAACTATTTCGTGGGACTGATGCTTGGTATGTGACTCCTCCGTTTGTCCAATTAGTTTCTATTTTAGTGGTTTATATTTTGAATAATTAGCTACTCTTGGTGTTGCAGTAGATGAGGTTGCATGTTGAATTCTTGGATTTCTAAGTAGTTTGAATGCTTGCTATGGCCTCTATGTATCCCTATGAGTAGTTGCTATCAATCTTGTAAAGTTTTGTTGACAAATTTTCATCACCCAAAAATTTTCAGAAAATTGTACGCGAACATGATGAACCTCTTTGGAAGGAGTTCTTCGAGGAGGAGGTCCTCGGGGGCATCTTCTAGTGACACCTCCGCTCGTCGGTCTTATGTTGAACCAAGTGAAAGCTCCGTACGAGATGCCGCCACCAAAACATGCTTATGGCCTTGTGATGATTATATGGTGCATGTGGGCATCAAGGAAGAATTTGAGCAATATGTTCACAATGCCGACCTTGGTCCCTACATTTCAGATAAGTGCAATCAACACCACACTCTCACTGAATCATTTGTCAAAGGGTTTAAATTCCATCCAGGTGAGTCTAGGGTGTCATTTAAACTGTATGAAAATTCATTTACCATATCACTAGAGAGATTTGCTCACCACTATAAAATCCCATTCTGGGGTTTGCTTGACGAACTACCAAGAGCTGAGTACCAATCATTTTTAACTAGCCTTTCCTATGGTGAGACGAGGAGAGTGGCACAAGGTAGAATAAAGAGCATTCATTTTCCCGCAATTCAGTACTTTGCTTTATTTAATGGGAAATGTATTGTAGGCAAAAAAGATTGTAGTACACTTTGTGCTCCAGATTTGAGCCTCATATGCACCACCCTCACCAGTGATAGGAGTTATAATCTTGGAGCCATTTTTGCGCGCAGGTTGCAACACAATGCTAATAGTGGCTATTTCTATGTTGGACTTTATACCACGCGTTTAGCAAGAGTGCTAGGTGTTTCACCTTTCCCCTATGACCCTATTCTACCCGTGTAGTATTTAGACTTTGATGCTATCAAACATCATAAGATCCTTAAAGGAAATATTCATAATTTCACCTATAAATTGTTGTTTAACCAAGAATCCATTGTGCACACATATTTTCCTGCGCCTGCTCTTTTTGATTATCACAGCAAGGGAAGATAGTTTGTTCTTGAGAGCGAGGCTCGAGCCCAAAACGCTGTAGTTGAGGCAGCACGGTAGGCCGAGGCATCCGCACCAAGAGCCTCCGTGAGCTACCACTCCGACTACCATCCAGGCTTCTGATCGAGTACCAAGTTAGGACGAAAGCCTGAGCTTGGGGGAGTACGTGTTTCCACTGACTTTATATTCATGTTCACATATTCCAGTTGTCGGTGTCCACACTTTTTCCTTGTATCATCCATGTTAAATTTATTTTCTCGCTTTCTTGTTGTGTGTTTGAAAAACTTTGAGAAAATCCAAAATATTTCCTGCTTCTTTTTTATTTTTCTTTCTAGAGTAGTTAGCTGTAGCACTAAAAAGAAAAACCCAAAAAGATTGCCTTGTTCTTCTTTTGTTTGTTGGGAGCTTTCATGTGTAAATAGTTTTTTTCTCGTTTTTGTTCTTCCCTTTTATTTACTTGTTCAAGAAAACCAAAAACTCCAAAAATATTTCAGTGATTTCCTTTGTGTTTCTTTTTATTGTTCTTTGAGTTGTACCGAGGAGAAGACCATGATGAAAATGTTGAGTGGCTCTCATATGCATTATTGTTGATCTAACAAAGAGCCCATTTTACCTTGTCTTCTCATGTTGAATAAAATGTTTGCAGATTCTAGATTAGTCCATGACACTCTTGCACTATTATTATTTTCATATTGTTCGGTCGTGCGAGCGAAAGGCAATAATGATGATATTCGATGAACTGGCCGTGGCAGAGAGAAATGGATATGAACTCGATTTGTTCTGTTTTTGTAAATATGTTTAACCTAGTATCCATGCTTCAACCCATTATGATCAAACATGTTGGCAATGACAATTAGAGATTATAGTTTCTCATGCCATGCATAAGTAGCTAGGAGTGGATAATGATTTATCTTGGATGTCAACATTGTGTTAAAATGATTGTGATGTAGTATGATGATATGGTATCCTCCTCGGAATGTTCGAATGGCTTGACTTGGCACATGTTCATGCATGTAGTTGAATCAAAACCAACATAGCCTCTATGATATTTATGTTCATGGTGTTCATATCCTACTCATGCTAGTGTCCAATGTTACTTATGCATAATGTATGTTCATGACCATTGTTGCTCTCTAGCTGGTCGCTTCTCAATCTAATTGCTAGCCTTCGCTTGTACTACATGGGAATTCTGCTTGTACATCAAAAACCTGAAACCCAAATTATTCCAACTGAGTCCACCATACCTACCTATATGTGGTATTACCCTACTGTCCTAAGTAAATTTGCATGTGACACCTCTAAAAACTTAAAATAAATATCCTTTTTGTGTGCTTGGATCGTTCATGGAACGACAGGAGGTGGTCGGTATCTTCCATGCTAAGCGGGTTATTCTCAGGTTAAGTGTTTATTCACTTGCCATTGCACGAGAAAAGGGCGATAATAGGGATTCCCAGTCCCGAACTAAAAATGCAAATAATTAAACAAAACTCCCCCGCGACTGTTGTTGGTATAGACGGCACCCGTTGTTTCGGACAAGCCGTGGAGTGTGATTGTTGGTGAAGGGGGAGTAAACCTTACTTTTATCGCTTGGGAACCACCACTAGCGTGCTTAGCATGGAAGACATTGATAACTGATGGTCATGAAGTAAACAAGAAGGATGCATCTCTCAAAATAGCATTTACCTCTGTTTAAAAAAATTGAGCTCTGGCACCTCTGCAAATCACTGCTTCCCTCTACGAAGGGACTATCTATTTACTTTTATGTTGTGTCATCACCTTCTAAAATAAGTGCCAGAACCTGAGAGCACTGTTGTCATATTGATGCATTGTGTGTAGCTAATGTTGGGTGCATCATGACTGGATCTTTTCTACCATGAAGTATAATGTTTAGTCGCTGCTTGAACTTTGGAGGTGCTCTGCATTTATGTTTTGCGTTCTTAGAAAGGGATAGCGAGATACCACTATTGTCATATTATATCATGGTTGTTTTGACAACGTGTTGTTGTTTGAGATATCTTACTATTGCTTGCTAGATGATTATGTCATTGATATGAGTTAATATAATTTTTAAGAGTTATTGTCGGCGTGGCTAGTTATAATGTTGGCTGAAAACCTGGGAGCTATTTAAGCTTATTTATGCAAACAAGAGCAAAAGAGTTTGTAAAAGTTTTTCATTTCACTTTCAATTTATCAACTGAATTGCTTGAGGACAAGCAAAGGTTTAAGCTAGGGGGAGTTGATACGTCTCCAACGTATCTACTTTTCCTAATGCTTTTCCTCTTGTTCTCTACCCTAATTTGCATGATTTGAATGAAACTAACCCCGGACTGACGTTGTTTTCAACAGAACTACCATGGTGTTGTTTTTGTGCAGAAATAAAAGTTCTCGGAATGGAACGAAACTTAGCAAGGATTTTTTATACAATAAAAGAGAATTTTTGGAGCCAAGAGTCACCTAAGGGGGGCACCTGGGTGGGCACAACCCACCAGGGCACGCCTGCCCCCCAGGCGCGCCAAGGTGGGTTGTCCCCACCTGGTGGCCCTGCAGACCCTGAAACCTATGCTATAAAATCCTATTTTTCCAGAAAAAATCAAGGAGAAAGAATTATCACAATCCAGGAGACGGAGCCGCCGTCACCTCCTGTTCTTCATCGGGAGGCCAGATCTGGAGTCTGTTTGGGGCTTCGGAGAGGGGTATCTTCGTTCTTCGTCATCACCAACCCTTCTTCATCGCCAATTCCATGATGATCCCCATCGGGAGTGAGTAATTCATTCATAGCCTTGCTAGTCAGTGAGGAGTTCGATGATATTCATTATGTAATCTAGTTAGTTTTGTCAGGGCTTGATCCCTATTATCCACTATGTTTTGAGATCGATGTTGCTATGACTTTGCCATGCTTAATGCTTGTCACTTTGGGCCCGGGTGCCATGATTTCAGATCTGAACCGTTTATGTTATCACCATTATATCCATGTTCTAGATCCAATCTTGCAAGTTATAGTCACCTACTACGTGTTATGATCCAGCAACCCTGGAGTGATAATAGTCGGGCCACTCCCGGTGATGACCGTAGTTTGAGGAGTTCATGTATTCACCATGTGTTAATGCTTTGTTCCGGTTCTCTATTAAAAGGAGGCCTTAATTTCCCTTAGTTTCCAATTGGACTCCGCTACCACGGGAGGGTAGGACAAAAGATGTCATGCAAGTTCTTTCCGTAAGCACGTATGTCTATTTACGGAATACATGCCTACATTATATTTATGAACTGGAGCTAGTGCCGTATCGCTTTAGGTTATAACTATCACATGATGAATATCATCCAACAAATCATCGATCCAATGCCTATGAATTTCTCTTATATTGTTCTTGCTAAGTTACTACTGCTATCGTTACCGTTGCACTTGCAACAAAATTACTGCTATCACTGTTACCATTACTATTGTTGCTGTCACTACTATCAAAACTATCATATTACTGTGCTACTGATCACTTTGCTACAGATAATTAATCTCGAGGTGTGACTGAATTGACAACTAAGTTGATAATACTTACAAATATTCTTTGGCTCCCCTTGTGTCGAATCTATAAATTTGGATTGAATACTCTACCCTCGAAAACTGATGCGACCTCCTATACTTGTGGGTTATCAAACACCCGCCGCCAGTCCTAACAACTACAGACCATTTCGTAACACCGGCAAGTGACTTCTCCAATCCCGTTGATAACCTACCGGCAGCGACTACTAACCTTGCTGCACTCCCGATTATGGGAAATACCCTAGCTGAGAGGGAAACTTTGCACGCCATCAAGATGTTGAAAGCAGTAGCCACTCAGCAAGTGAACTACTCTTACAGTCAGCAACGTGTCCACTCTACCCCGCACCCAAGTCACATAGGAGTCGCCATGCTGACTCGCCAGCTTTCTCCACCAGTGCTCATCGGAGATGTGAATAGCAGCGTGACCCGCCTCTACGCAGAGCTTTATACACCCAAGAGATCATCGACACAGCCTGGGCATGAGGGGAGGCTGAAGCATCCAACACAGCGGCTCATCAGTCACCTCCTATGACCCCCTTGGCTTCGCAAGGTGTCGGCTCGAGCGCCAGAACTATAGGGATTCCATGCCTAGTACCGTCTCTGCGCAATGAGCGCATGCCTAAGGATTTCAAAGGCCCTTGGAAGGTTCCCAGTTACATGGCTAATCTTGAGCCGGTAGCTTGGATTGAGAGTTATGAAATTGCTATGGACATGTTGGACATTAGCAACGCGGTCTGCACCAAGTATTTGACTATGATGCTGGAGGGGCGGCTTGTACTTGGCTAACCCCTAATTCCATCAGCACTTGGGCAGAGTTAAAGATATGTTTCATCAAACACTTCCAAGGAACCTGCAAGCGCCCGATGACAATCATAGATCTGTAGCACTGTGTCCAGCACGAGGGCAAGTCGGCTCATCATTGGTCTTGCCAGGTCGGGATATCATCTACTCCTTAGATGGCATATTAGCTGCTCAAGTCATCTTGATCCTGGAGAAAACTATCATTTTGACCCCCTCGCTCAAAAGCTCGGGCGACTCAAGCAAAAGGTTCAAGACATGGGTGAGAAGATGGACGTCCTGACTACATATGCAGAGTTGGACACCACAGAAGATCCTAGCCCAAATGACAATCAAACTGGCAAGGGAAAGAAGAATGGTGTCGGCAAGGGTCAACAATAGAACAACTTCGGGTTCAATGGTAACCATGGCAATTAGGGCAATGGCGGCAAGCATAAACACCCGGAGGGCGGCTCAGACTTTGTAGCCAACACCAATACTAGTTTCAAGGGCCAGAGGCGGGATAATCCTGGGAGGCCATTCAATGCAAATAAAGCCCGCAAATTTTAGGAGGCCCTCAAAGGTCCATGTCTCAAGCATAGTACTCAAGATAAGCAAGAAAATCACTCCTGGGAGAACTGCTATATTATGCAGCAATTTCACAATCAAGCTTACCAGAATCACCAAGGATGGTAGTGGTGGAAACCTAGGAAAACCTAGGGTTGGAGGCTCAGGATCCGGTTTTCCTAGTGCCGGCTCATCTGGCGGGTTTCATGGTGCTGGCGGATCTGGATTATAGGGGTCTGCAATCACGAAGGTAGCAATCAGCATTCTAGCCAAGGTACTCAACATCAAGGCAACCAGATAGGTTTTCAGAGCAATCCTAAGCAGTTAAATAGTGGACAGTATCATGTCTTTACAACTAGCACCTGCAAGTAGGATAGCAAATTGTAGAAACATGTTATTAACATGGTTGAACCGGCTATTCCTGCATATTTGAATAGGTCAATGCAACCAGTAACTTGGAGTAGGGTTGATCATCCTCCCCGGGTTGAGAATCCTGGTTGTCTAGCTTTGGTGGTGGTGCCTCAAGTCGATGGGTATAATCTCACTAAGGTACTGATGGACAGAGGAAGCAGCATCAACATCTTGTATTATGATACATTCAGGCATATGAACTTGTCACAGAAACAACTCCTCCGTCCTCGGCTTTTTTTCATGGTATCATTCCCGGAAATTCTGCCTACCCCATTGGGCGGATTAAGTTGGAAGTTGTGTTTGGCGATGAGTATAATTACAGAATAGATTTTTTGACGTTTGAGGTGGTCAAGATCAGAAGCCCATACCACGCCATGTTTGGACGGCCGGCTTATGCTCATTGTATGGCTCGACCTTGCTATGTGTATCTCAAGAACAAGATGCCTAGGTCGAAGGGAACTATCACAGTTGATGGTGACAGGAAAATTGCTCGTGAATGTGAAGAAGGGGACGCAACTTATGCTGACTCAGCCTATGCAGCAGAGGAGTAGAAGTTTTACACATCTAATGTTGACCCGGCTGACATGACCCACTGAAGAAACCCACCACGAGTCTGACCCCCACTCAAGTTTAAGTCGGCTGAGGACACGAAACAGGTTGACTTCACCCCTGGGGACTCATCCCAACAGTTCACTATTGGGAGTAGCATGGATCCCAAATAGGAAAGCGCGCTCATCAAGTTCATCCATGAGAATCGGGATATCTTTGTGTGACGCCCCCGATTTGACCATACACTAATCATACACGCAAACGTGTACGATCTAGATCAGGGACTCACGGGAAGATATCACAACACAACTCTACAAATAAAATAAGTCATAAAAGCATCATATTACAAGCCAGGGGCCTCGAAGGCTCGAATACAAGAGCTCGATCATAGACGAGTCAGCGGAAGCAACAATATCTGAGTACAGACATAAGTTAAACAAGTTTGCCTTAAGAAGGCTAACACAAACTGGGATACAGATCGAAAGAGGCGCAGGCCTCCTGCCTGGGATCCTCCTAAACTACTCCTGGTCGTCGTCAGCGGGCAGCACGTAGTAGTAGGCACCTCCGGTGTAGTAGGAGTCGTCGTCGAAGGTGGCGTCTGGCTCCTGGGCTCCAACATCTGGTTGCGACAACCAGGTAGAAAGGATAGGGGGAAAAGAGGGAGAAAGCAACCGTGAGTACTCATCCAAAGTACTCGCAAGCAAGGAGCTACACTACATATGTATGCATTGGTATCAACTGGAATAAGGCTATCATATGTGGACTGAACTGCAGAATGCCGGAATAAGAGGGGGATAGCTAGTCCTTTCGAAGACTACGCTTCTGGCAGCCTCCGTCTTGCAGCATGTAGAAGAGAGTAGACTGAAAGTCCTCCAAGTATCATCACGTAGCATAATCCTAACCGATGATCCTCCCCTCGTCGCCCTGTGAGAGAGCGATCACCGGTTGTATCTGGCACTTGGAAGGGTGTGTTTTATTAAGTATCCGGTTCTAGTTGTCATAAGGTCAAGGTACAACTCCAAGTCGTCCTGTTACCGAAGATCACGGCTATTCGAATAGATTAACTTCCCTGCAGGGGTGCACCACATAACCCAACACGCTCGATCCCATTTGGCCGGACACACTTTTCTGGGTCATGCCCGGCCTCGGAAGATCAACACGTCGCAGCCCCACCTAGACCAACAGAGAGGTCAGCACGCCGGTCTAAACCTAAGCGCCCAGGGGTCTGGGCCCATCGCCCTTAGCACACCTGCACGTTGCGTGGGCGGCCGGAAGCAGACCTAGCCTAGTAGGCGTTCCAGTCCAATCCAGCGCGCGCCGCTCCGTTGCTGACGTCACGAAGGCTTCGGCTGATACCACGACGTCGAGTGCCCATAACTGTCCCCGCGTAGATGGTTAGTGCGTATAGGCCAGTAGCCAGACTCAGATCAAATACCAAGATCTCGTTAAACGTGTTAAGTATCTGCGAACGCCGACCAGGGCCAGGCCCACCTCTCTCCTAGGTGGTCTCAACCTGCCCTGTCGCTCCGCCTCAAAGTAACAGTCGGGGGCCGTCGGGAACCCAGGCCCACCTCTACCGGGATGGAGCCACCTGCCCCTTCAGCCCCCAACTCCGAACAGTACCACAGGTAATGTAACTGTGTAAAGTATATAGTATATGCCCGTGATCACCTCCCGAAGTGATCACGGCCCAGTAGTATAGCATGGCAGACGGACAAGAGTGTAGGGCCACTGATGGAACACTAGCATCCTATACTGAGCAGTAGGATAGCAGGTAATGGTAACAACAGTAGTAGCAAGGACAGGCTATGCATCAGGATAGGAATAACGGAAAGCAGTAACATGCTACACTACTCTAATGCAAGCAGTATAGAGAAGAGTAGGCGATATGTGGTGATCAAAGGGGGGGCTTGCCTGGTTGCTCTGGCAAGAGAGAGTGGTCGTCAAAACCGTAGCAGCAGTGTCGGTCTCGGTGTCTAGCGAGAGAAGAGGGGGAAGAAACAATAAATATAATGCAAACAAATGCATGATGATGCATGACATGACAAAACGTGATGCTAGGTGTTCCCTAACGCGGTACGAGGTGGTACCGGTGAAGGAGGGAAACATCCGGGAAATTATCCCCGGTGTTTCGCGTTTTCGGACAGACGAACCGGAGGGGGAAAGTTGCGTGTTCGCTATGCTAGGGATGCGTGGCGTAAGAACGGGCCGCGTACCGGATTCGTCTCATCGTTCTGAGCAACTTTCATGTAGAAAGTATTTTCACCCGAATTACAGATTAAAAGATATGATTTTCTAAAGATTTAAATCATTTTCTGATTTTAATTATTTATTTAAACCCAACATTATCCATAACAGTGAATGATGACGCAGGCATGACATCAGAGTGATGTCAGTAGGTCAACTGGTCGGTTGACCAGTCAAACAGACAGGTGGGTCCAGGGGGACCCACATGTCATTGTCTGATAACTAATTAACCAGGTTAATTAGTTTAGTTAACAGATTAGTTATGTTAATTAATAGTAGTTAATTAGTTTAATTAGTTATTAGGTTAATTAAATACAATTAATTATTTTAATTAATTAATAATTTTATTTATTATTATTTTTATTCCTTTTTATATATAAAACGTTCTGGGGGGTGGGGCCCCCTTGTCATAGGCCCCGGGGGGCCTTAGCGGGTTAGCGGGCAGGAGGGCGACGGGCGCCGGGACGAGCGCTCACCCGCACGGAGTGCGGCGAGGCGAGGCCAGTGGCCAAGGTGACCGCGGTGGCCGGCCGGCGTGGGGAGACGGAGTGTGGGGCCGGCGACAAGCGAGCTCGCGGGCGCCAGAGGAGTAGCAGCATGGGAACCGGGGCGCGGCGGTGCACCAGCAGCAGGGGGACGCGCACAGCGGCAACGCATTAACATAGCGGTGGGGCATGGGCGTGCGCCGTCGAGCCATGGCGCGGGCGTGGTGAGCGCGTCAAGGGAGAGCCTGGGGTGGCCATGTGCGCGAGCAGCGGTGGCGCGGGGCGAGTGCGCGCGGGTTGGCGGTGAGCCCGGGCGCGGCGAGTCTACGCCGTGGTCTAGGCGTAGCGGCGCATGCGCGCGCGTGTGTGAAGGGGCGGCGTGCGGTGAGGCACGGTGGGCACGGCCAGGGTGCATGCGAGGGGGGGTTGCGTGCGTGCGGACTCGAACAGGAAGCAACGAGCCGAGTGGCGAAACGGCGCAAGCGCGGTGACCGTACAGGGCGGAGGGAGTTCGAGGAGAGGGGGGCTCACGGGCGATGCAGGGGTTCGGGGGGGGGGTCGGCGTGGCTCGAGGTCGGCCGGCGAGGAGATGAGGAGGCAGGCCGGTGGGGTGGAGGAAGCAGTCTGGCGGGGGGGGGCTCCGGGCGCCGGCGTCGGCGTCGACGTGGAGGGGCGAGGGGATCGGGAGTCCTCCCGATCCAGATCCAGCGGGGGTGGAGTGGTGCGAGTGGGGGGTGGTTAGGTTAGGGTTCGGGTGAGGGAGTGGATAAGGAGGAGGGTAGTGGGCCGGCCGGCTGGGCCTGGAGGGCGAATGGGCCGGCCCGCTGGGTTTGCTGGCCCGGGGGGCTTCCTCCCTCCTTTCTTCCAATTTTAGTTTTAGTTTTTCTGTTTTGTTTTTATCTATTTGCATTTCTGTTTTAAAACATTTTAAATTATTTAGACATTTTATAAAAATGTGTTTGCTGCACCATAATTACCTTTGTAATATTTGGCAACCATCGAACATTTTTGTTTCAATTTTTGAAAACTTTTATTGCCGACATTAATTTTAAATTTGAATTTGACGCGATTTGAACTAACGGACGTTTAGCAACAGTAATCGGGATGACGTGGCATGATTAGCGTGGGATTACTGTAGCAAGATTATCCGGGCGTTACAAATCTCCTCCACTACAAGAAATCTCGTCCCGAGATTTAGGAGGTAGAAGGAAACAGTGCGGGGTATTCATCACGAAGACGATCCTCGCGCTCCCAGGTGGCTTCGTCTTCAGAGTGATTCGACCACTGGACCTTGAGGAACTTGATCGCCTTCTGACGCGTGCGGCGTTCAGCTTGGTAGAGAATGCGGACCGGATGCTCTTTATAGGAGAGGTCCTGTTGCAATTCAAGCACTTCATGATCCACTGCTCGGATTGGGTCCTTGAAGCAGCGTCGGAGTTGTGACACGTGGAACACATCGTGAACCTGAGAAAGGTTCGGCGGGAGCTCCAGTTGATATGCCACCTTTCCACGCCTTTCGAGAATAGTGAAAGGACCAATATAGCGGGGAGCTAGCTTTCCTTTGATCCCGAAGCGGTGTGCACCCTTCATTGGTGTAACTCGAAGATAAGCCTTTTCGCCAGGTTGATAGACCATGTCTTGGTGATGACGGTCATACTGACTTTTCTGACGTGACTGAGCAGTCTTGAGATTCTCGCGAATAATGCGAACTTGTCCTTCGGCCTGTTGGATAATATCCGGACCAAAGAGTGGACGTTCCCCCGTTTCTGACCAGTTCAGAGGGGTTCGACACTTTCGTCCATATAGCACTTCGAAGGGGGACATCTTCAGACTAGCTTGATAGCTATTATTATAAGAGAACTCGGCATATGGAAGAGATTCCTCCCATTTCTTGCCGAATGATATTACACAAGCTCGAAGCATGTCTTCGAGAACTTGGTTGACACGCTCAACCTGTCCTTGCGACTGAGGATGAAACGCAGTACTGAACGACAGATGAGTCCCCATAGCTTCTTGGAAACTTGCCCAGAATCTTGAAGTGAATAAGCTGCCACGGTCTGAACTGATAACCAGTGGAATACCGTGAAGTGAAACAATTCTGGCCATGTAGAGAGTAGCAAGCTGACTAGCAGTGATTGTCTCTTTGACCGCCAGAAAATGTGCAACTTTAGAAAGCCGGTCAATGACGACAAGAATAGCATCATTACCTTTCTGCGATTTGGGAAATCCAGTGACGAAGTCCATCTCAACATGGTCCCATTTCCATTCAGGAATAGAGATAGGTTGCAGAGTTCCAGCAGGCCTCTGATGCTCTGCTTTGATACGGCGACATACGTCACACTCAGCAACATAACGAGCAATGTCCTGCTTCATATTAGACCACCAGAATCTTTGACGAATATCCTGGTACATCTTTGTACTACCAGGATGGATGGACAGAGGCGTATCATGAGCTTCTTGCATAACCCTTTTAGTCTTATCCAGGTTTTTCTTCGAACATGGTACCACTAGGCGGCCTTTGAAATACAAGGCGCCATCGTCGGCGATAGTGAAGAATGAGGGCTTTCCTTCTGCTAGATGGCGTTTAATCTTATGGACTTCAGAGTCATAACCTTGTATAGTCTTTATACCAGCTACGAGATCTGGTACGACAGTCAGGGTATTTAGAGAACCCTTAGTAATAACAAGAAGATTCATCTTGCGGAATTCCGGGGGAGGGGGAGCGAGTGCTCCAGGAGGAACAATATGGAGGTTCAGCTTTCTAAATTCTTCGACAAGCGAGGGCTGAACTTTATGAACCTGGAGGTGGTTGCAGTAAGACTTGCGGCTCAAGGCATTAGCCATTACATTAGCCTTGCCGGGGGTATAGGATATACCCACGTCAAAGTCTGCAACAGTCTCCATCCATCTCTGCTGACGGAGGTTCAGATCTGGCTGAGTAAACAGATACTTCAGACTCTGATGGTCAGTGAAGATCTCGCAACGATTACCGAGAAGGTAATGTCGCCACTGCTTCAGTGCATGAATGACAGCAGCAAGCTCGAGGTCGTGAACTGGGTAGTTTTCTTCGTGAGGGCGCAGTTGACGAGAGGCATAAGCAATCACTCTGCGCTCCTGCATTAGGACACAGCCTAATCCTTGACGGGAAGCGTCGCAGTAAATGACGAAGTCCTTCTTAGTATCAGGTGGGGCAAGCACGGGGGCAGAAGTCAACTTGTCTTTGAGCGCCTGGAAACTTTCCTGACACTTGTCTGTCCAGTCAAACTTGACACCCTTATGCAACAGATTAGTCAGGGGCCTGGCAATCTTGGAGAAGTTCTCGACGAATCGACGGCAATAGCTGGCGAGACCGAGGAAACTTCGGACTTGCTTCACATTCTTCGGAGGAGTCCAATCGAGAATAGCCTGAACTCGTTCAGGGTTGACGGCAATACCATCCTTGGAGATGACATGCCCAAGATAGGTTACTTCGGGGAGCCAGAATTCACACTTGGAATACTTAGCATACAGCTGATGCTCCCGAAGCTTTTCCAGCACAAGACGAAGATGTTCAGCATGTTCTTCCTTGTTCTTGGAAAATACAAGGATATCGTCCAAATAAACCACGACGAACTTGTCGAGGTAATCCATGAATATATAGTTCATCAGACGAGAGAAGGTGGCTGGAGCATTCGTTAAGCCGAATGACATGACGGTGTACTCGTATGATCCATACCGAGTCACGAAGGCGGTTTTTGGGATGTCCTCTTCACGAACACGGATCTGGTGGTAACCCAACCTCAAGTCGAGTTTGGAGAACACTGATGAGCCAGCCAGTTGATCATAAAGATCATTGATCCGAGGAAGAGGGTATTTATTCTGAATGGTAGCTTGGTTTATAGGACGGTAGTCTTGGACTAATCGGTTTGTCCCATCCTTCTTCTTAACAAAGAGAGAAGGTGCTCCCCAAGGAGAGCAACTTGGGCGAATGAAACCTTTGACAAGAGATTTGTCGATTTCCTCCTTAAGCTCAATGAGCTCATGCGGCGGCATCTTGTAGGGTCGTTTAGCTATAGGGGTGGTGCCGGGTTTCAAGTCGATGATGAATTCGACAGCTCTAGCAGGGGGAATCCCTGGAAGTTCTTCTGGGAAGACATCTTGGAATTCACGAACGACGGGAATGTTTTCAATGCCCTCGAGTGGTGCAGCGTTCAACGCATTCAAGGCATAAAGCCGTGCCTCGGCGTTTTGCACCAGATGAGCTTGGTAAGTAACTATTTCGTCTGAAGGGTGTAGCAGATGGACGGTCTTAGTGGCGCAAACTATAGAAGCAGTATGCGCTTTTAACCAATTCATTCCCAGAATGAGATCAATGCTACAGGACTTCAGTACGATGGGAGAGACAAGGAATTCCAGTCCTTCGATTTCTACAGGGACGTCGTTGCAAATCATGGAGGTTCGACATTGGCCCGCAGGGGTGTGTACTAATAGTGAAGCATTCATGTCCTCACATTTAATGTCGTGCAAGCATGCAAAACCTTCTGACATGAATGAATGCGATGCACCTGTATCAAATAAAACGGATGCTGGTACTGAATTTACGAGGAGGGTACCCATCACAGTAGCAGGCTGGTCTTGAGCTTCGCTCAGATCAACGTGGTTGGCATGAACACGACCATAAGACTTGGCATTGTTGCTGCGGGGCTGGTTGCTTCCACGGCCAGTTGCTGGAAGGGCCAGTTGATTCTGGTTCTGGTTGCATTCCCTAGCACGGTGCCCTGGTTGTCCACACCTGAAGCACAACCCATTATTGGGAGTGGGAACAGGAGCTTGTGGTGGTGGAGCTGGGAGTCTTGGCTGCCTAGTCGGAGGAGCAGGCAGACGAGGTGCAGCATAGGTCTGCCTTGGGGTAGGTGCATCCGGCTGGTACATGCTATTGGGAATCCATATCTTGCGCTTCTGCGAGGACGGGCCCGAAGATGAGCCCGTGTCACGGTTGCGCCTGTGAGAGCTCTGGTATTCCTGCAGACCAGTTTCGACATTGATGGCCTTGTTCACCAGAGTGGCGAAATCAGCAAAGTCATGCACTAGAAGTGCGAGCTTGATGTCAGCTTGAAGGCCATCACGGAACTTCTCCTGTCTGCGTGCATCAGTTGCAATGTCCTCTTCAGCATAGCGGGACAAGTCAAGAAACTCCCGCTGATAAGCTTCAACAGTCTTGTTGCCTTGGGTGAGGTTGCGAAACTCACGCTTCTTACGGTCCATGACTCCCTGAGGAATGAAGCGAGCACGGAAGGCAGCTTGGAAGTCTGGCCAGGTGATGATTGTTCCAACTGGCAGAGTACGCCTGTGGCTGTCCCACCATTGAGCTGCGGGTCCCTTCAGGAAGAAGGAAGCAAAGGTGAGATAGCTGGCAGGGGCTACATCAACAGACTCCATCTCATAGGTGATGTCACGGAGCAAGTCATCAGCATCCAGAGGCTGAGTTAAGCTGCGGTACACAGTTGGGTTCAGGCGCATGAAATCCTGCAGAGTTACTGGGGTTGGCTGCTGGTTCATATTGGGGCGAGGAAACTGAGCCATCATATTCTCCATGAACTGGCGATTCATCTCAAGCTGTTGGATCATACCAGCCATGTACTCAGGCGGTGGTGGGAGGTTGCCACCACGTCCACGACCACCTGGTCTAACCATCCTGCTAATATATAACAGGGGTAGTTCAACATCGAGAAATTTTGCAAGGACAAGAATCATTCATGATGAAACATGCACAATGAAAGCAGCACGATAGATACTACATAGTAGTCGGCATATCTTACAAAAGAGATCATGCATAGAGTTCGGTACACAGAGCTCAGTACATAGACTAATACATCATAGGCGGCACGCAGGCTCGCGACGAATGCATCTAACACTAATAAGCAAGCCTTCATCAGTCCCAGGAGGAACTGTGGAGGTAGGTGTAGCCTGATAGCTAGTAGTGACGCGAAGGGAAGACCTCCACGCGAGTAGCCTGGGGTCCGCGGATACTCTGGTGCGGAAGCCAATGTGCAGGTGGCAGGAGAGGACCAAGTGCAGGAGAGTAGCCTCCCACATCTGGCCAGCCGATGCCCTGGGGCATCACGGTCCTGGCAGGGTAGACCACAGAACGCGACAGATCACCAGATCGGACAGAGGGGTGCAACAGCGTCAGAGCACGGTACAGGTGCTGACGGGTGGTGTACAACTCATGGCGAAGAGCTCGGTTAGCTCTATCCAGCCCATCAGCATGCAGAACCAGGTTCTGATGGTAGAAGGGCTCTCGGGTGACGGTGGAGTAGGCAGCAGTGTAGTATCCCTCCGCACCAACATCAGATGCGATAGCAATGTGCCTGAAGGGGGAGGTGTCCAACTCCTGATACTCTCCACGAAGACGTGTCAGAGCAGCATAAGCAGCATCATGGACCGCCATGTCGATGGTCACTCCAACACCATGAGCAGTGTGCAGCACAGTAGTGGAGTCATACTCTCGAGAGTAGAGGTGGACGATGGCACGGTACTGCTCCTGGTTGAAGTCCTGGTACTCCTCATAGACGGTGTATTCAGGGTGCCAGCGATAACCCAGATAGGTCATCATCTCAACCAACACAGCAGGCGATCCAGAGGCACCAATGGCCGTCGTGTGGCGCATGACCTGCCTTGTGGGTTCCATCTGAAAACAAAGATGTTTTCACAGGAGTCAATTGACATTGTGGATAAGGTTCAAATACTATTCTAAAGAATAACTAGGGCTTATCCAACTTTGGGGTGAACGTGGTCACGGGATCCTGGCGTTAGAGTTAGTAAAATCGTTTAACCCGAGTAGGAGAGAGTTCAGAGTCCCAGAGTAAGGATCGAGGAGTAAAAGATCCTAATACCACCCAATGGTGACGTGGGCTCGTAAGCCACACAGTCATGTTAGTAAAAGTTTTGCACTCATTAGACTCGACTTCGGCCAAGCAGTGTGGAAGGGGGATTCCTACAGGCTTTCGGCTCTGATACCAACTTGTGATGCCCCCGATTTGACCGTACACTAATCATACACGCAAACGTGTACGATCTAGATCAGGGACTCATGGGAAGATATCACAACACAACTCTACAAATAAAATAAGTCATAAAGCATCATATTACAAGCCAGGGGCCTCGAAGGCTCGAATACAAGAGCTCGATCATAGACGAGTCAGCGGAAGCAACAATATCTGAGTACAGACATAAGTTAAACAAGTTTGCCTTAAGAAGGCTAGCACAAACTGGGATACAGATCGAAAGAGGCGCAGGCCTCCTGCCTGGGATCCTCCTAAACTACTCCTGGTCGCCGTCAGCGGGCTGCACGTAGTAGTAGGCACCTCCGAGTAGTAGGAGTCGTCATCAACGGTGGCGTCTGGCTCCTGGGCTCCAGCATCTGGTTGCGACAACCAGAAGAAAGGAAAGGGGGAAAAAGGGGAGAAAGCAACCGTGAGTACTCATCCAAAGTACTCGCAAGCAAGGTGCTACACTACATATGCATTGGGTATCAAATAGAATAAGGGTATCATATGTGGACTGAACTGCAGAATGCCGGAATAAGAGGGGGATAGCTAGTCCTTTCGAAGACTACGCTTCTGGCAGCCTCCATCTTGCAGCATGTAGAAGAGAGTAGACTGAAGTCCCAAGTCATCAAGTAGCATCGTATAGCATAATCCTAACCGATGATCCTCCCCTCGTCGCCCTGTGAGAGAGCGACCACCGGTTGTATCTGGCACTTGGAAGGGTGTGTTTTATTAAGTATCCGGTTCTAGTTGTCATAAGGTCAAGGTACAACTCCAAGTCGTCCTGTTACCGAAGATCACGGCTATTCGAATAGATTAACTTCCCTGCAGGGGTGCACCACATAATCCCAACACGCTCGATCCCATTTCGCCGGACACACTTTTCTGGGTCATGCCCGGCCTCGAAAGATCAACACGTCGCAGCCCCACCTAGACCAACAGAGAGGTCAGCACGCCGGTCTAAACCTAAGCGCCCAGGGGTCTGGGCCCATCGCCCTTAGCACACCTGCACGTTGCGTGGGCGGCCGGAAGCAGACCTAGCCTAGCAGGCGTTCCAGTCCAATCCAGCGCGCGCCGCTCCGTTGCTGACGTCACGAAGGCTTCGGCTGATACCACGACGTCGAGTGCCCATAACTGTCCCCGCGTAGATGGTTAGTGCGTATAGGCCAGTAGCCAGACTCAGATCAAATACCAAGATCTCGTTAAACGTGTTAAGTATCTGCGAACGCCGACCAGGGCCAGGCCCACCTCTCTCCTAGGTGGTCTCAACCTGCCCTGTCGCTCCGCCTCAAAGTAACAGTCGGGGGCCGTCGGGAACCCAGGCCCACCTCTACCGGGATGGCGCCACCTGCCCCTTCAGCCCCCAACTCCGAACAGTACCACAGGTAATGTAACTGTGTAAAGTATATAGTATATGCCCGTGATCACCTCCCGAAGTGATCACGGCCTAGTAGTATAGCATGGCAGACGGACAAGAGTGTAGGGCCACTGATGGAACACTAGCATCCTATACTGAGCAGTAGGATAGCAGGTAATGGTAACAACAGTAGTAGCAAGGATAGGCTATGCATCAGGATAGGAATAACGGAAAGCAGTAACATGCTACACTAGTCTAATGCAAGCAGTATAGAGAAGAGTAGGCGATATCTGGTGATCAAAGGGGGGGCTTGCCTGGTTGCTGTGGCAAGAGAGAGTGGTCGTCAACACCGTAGTCGTACTGGGTAGCAGCGGCGTCTGTCTCGGTGTCTAGCGAGAGAAGAGGGGGAAGAAACAATAAATAGAATGCAAGCAAATGCATGACGATGCATGACATGACAAAGCGTGATGCTAGGTGTGCCCTAACGCGGTACGAGGTGGTACCGGTGAAGGGGGGAAACATCCGGGAAATTATCCCCGGTGTTTCGCGTTTTCGGACAAACGAACCGGAGGGGGGAAAGTTGCGTGTTCGCTATGCTAGGGATGCGTGGCGTAAGAACGGGTTGCGTATCCGGATTCGTCTCGTCGTTCTGAGCAACTTTCATGTAGAAAGTATTTTCATCCGAATTACGGATTAAAAGATATGATTTTCTAAAGATTTAAATCATTTTCTAATTTTAGTTATTTATTTAAACCCAAAATTATCCATAACAGTGAATGATGACACAGGCATGACATCAGAGTGATGTCAGCAGGTCAACTGGTCGGTTGACCAGTCAAACAGACAGGTGGGTCCAGGGGGACCCACATGTCATTGTGTGATAACTAATTAACCAGGTTAATTAGTTTAGTTAACAGATTAGTTATGTTAATTAACAGTAGTTAATTAGTTTAATTAGTTATTAGGTTAATTAAACACAATTTATTTATTTAATTAATTAATAATTTTATTTATTATTATTTTTATTCTTTTTTTATATAAAACGTTCTGGGGGATGGGGCCCCCTTGTCATAGGCCCCGGGGGGCCTTAGCGGGTTAGCGGGCAGGAGGGCGACGGGCGCCGAGGCGAGCGCTCACCCGCATGGAGTGCGGCGAGGCGAGGCCAGTGGCCAAGGAGACCGCGGTGGCCGGCCGACATGGGGAGACGGAGTGCGGGGCCGGCGACGAGCGAGCTCGCGGGCGGCAGAGGAGCAGCAGCATGGGAACCGGGGCGCGGCGGCGCACCAGCAGCAGGGGGACGCGCACAGCGGCAACGCAGCAGCGCAGCAACACAGCGATGGGGCGTGGGCGCGCGCCGTCGAGCCGTGGTGCGGGTGCGGTGAGCGCGTCAAGGGAGAGCCGGGGGTGGCCATGTGCGCGAGCGGCGGTGGCACGGGGCGAGTGCGCGCGGGCAGGCGGTGAGCCCGGGCGCGGCGAGTCTGCGCCGTGGGCTAGGCGCAGCAGCGCACGCGCGCGCGTGTGTGCAGGGGCAGCGTGCGGTGAGGCACGGTGGGCACGGCCAGGGTGCACGCGAGGGGGGGTTGCGTGCGTGCGGACTCGGACGGGAAGCAACGAGCTGAGTGGCGAAACGGCGCGGGCGCGCGGTGACCGTACAGGGCGGAGGGAGTTCGAGGAGAGGGGGGGCTCACGGGCGATGCAGGGGTTCAGGGAGGGTCGACGTGGCTCGAGGTCGGCCGGCGAGGAGGAGATGAGGAGGCAGGCCGGTGGGGTGGAGGAAGCAGTCCGGCGGGGGGGGGGGGGGGGGCTCCGGGCGTCGGCGTCGGTGTCGACGTGCAGGGGCGAGGGGATCGGGAGTCCTCCCGATCCAGATCCAGCGGGGGTGGAGTGGTGCGAGTGGGGGGTGGTTAGGTTAGGGTTCGGGTGAGGGAGTGGATAAGGAGGGGGTAGTGGGCCGGCCGGCTGGGCCTGGAGGGCGAATGGGCCGGCCCGCTGGGTCTGCTCGCCCGGGGGGTCTTCCTCCCTCCTTTCTTCCAATTTTAGTTTTAGTTTTTCTGTTTTGTTTTTATCTATTTGGATTTCTGTTTTAAAACATTTTAAATTATTTAGACATTTTATAAAAACGTGTTTGCTGCACCATAATTACCTTTGTAATATTTGGCAACCACCGAACATTTTTGTTTCAATTTTTGAAAACTTTTATTGCCGACAATAATTTTAAATTTGAATTTGACGCGATTTGAACTAACGGACGTTTAGCAACAGTAATCGGGATGACGTGGCATGATTAGCGTGGTATTACTGTAGCAAGATTATACTGGCATTACACTTTGCATGGAAACCTTCTGACATGCCTGGTGTGCCGAAGATTTCGTTGAGCACCACCTTAATATTGATCCTAAGATGAAACCAGTCCAACAATACCTCCATCTTTTTAGTGAGGAGAGACGCAAGCCTATCGGGGAATAAGTAGCCCGACTCCTAGTTGCCGGGTTCATCGTGGAAGTATTCCATCCTGAGTAGCTGACTAATCCAGTGCTTGTTCTGAAGAAAAATGGCACTTGGCGTATGTGTGTTGATTACATAGATCTTAACAAGCTTGTCCCGAACACCCGTTTGCCCTCCCCCACATTGATCAGATCATCGATTCCACAATTGGGTGTGAGAGTTTATGTTTCCTAAATGTTTACTCCAGCTATCATCAGATCAAGATGGTTGCTGAGGACCAGGGGAAGACGGACTTTATCACACCTTTTGGGGCTTTTTGCCATGTCTCCATGCCTTTTGGACGTAAAAGCGCGGGAGCTAACATTATAAAAAAAGAAACTTCTGTGATGATACGTGTTTGTCACAGTAGGTCACATTTTCTATCATGCATGCACATCCATGACAATTTTATGACAGAATCAAGATAGTCATACTTGTGCTATCGTAGAAGTGTTCCATGACATTACCAAAATTATCATCACGGAAGTGTCAACTTCCATGACGATAAATCCCGCGTAATAGAAGCGCTTTCTTCAAGGGTGACCGACACGTGGCATCCACTATAACGGGTCGCCATTACGCTATCGGGTCCGGTTTTGGATTCGATAACCTATTAACAGCCCGGACCAATGCGGATTTTCCACGTGTAAAATTGTCATTGACCAGAGGAAACACGTGTTGGCTCACCGTTGGGGTAGATGTCATCCATTCATTGGACAGGAGGCGCCCATGATACATCGACATGTGGCACGGCCCAAAAAGGCCCATATAGGTTAAAAAGGCCGGTCAAGTCAAAGGTCTATAGTACTTACTTAGGTACTAGTGGGCCAGCCCAATAAAGGCCTGTTAAATAAGGCCCATTTATGGCCCGAAGCCAGTCTCCCAATATTTGGTCCCAATTACGGCCCAGTGACTTTCGGCCTATTAGAGGCCCGATGTAGACACGGGCCCATTTCAGCCCGATGTGTCTTTTGGCCTGGGAATGGCCCGTGCTGCCCATGGGCCATATATGGTCTGACGCTACATCTGGCCCACTAACGGCCTGTGATAAAGGTGGCAATAGTTCAGCCCAATGTGACATTGGGCCTATTAAAGGCCTGTCATATAATTTGGCCCGTTGATGCATGTACTAAGCTTTCGGCCTCTTAAAGGCCCATGATATCAGTGGGCCAACTCAGGCCCGAAATATGTTTCGGCCTGGTAATGGCCGGTCATATAACTGGGCCTAAAAAGGCTCGGTCTACCTTTCAGCCTGCTGAAGCCCGCCGACGACTAGTGAAAATTGAGGCCCAACATGAATTTCGGCCTGTTAAAGGCCCATGGTTTCTTCTGGGCCTTACAGGCCACCAAAATATTCATCCTATTAATGGTCCAACACTACATGGGCCAAACTAAGCGTAGGGTCCACAAAAGGCCCAACTAAATGTAGCGACCCGACCTCAAACGGTCAAGTCTCTGTGTTTAATGTCATCCCTAGATTGATAATGCCGACACACACAGTACTCAAAGGATTTATAACAGAGTAGCAATCACACACTTATTACAATGAATGACTCAAAAGAGAACTTATTACAATAAATATGGCTTAAGGCCATCTAAAAACGATAATAGCCGAAGGCTTGGAAGAAAAAGTGAGTCCATCAACTCCAACGGCATAGCTGAGTGCATGACAAACGACCTAACGCATCTTACTCCTCGTCTGAAGAGTCTGCAACATGATACGTTGCATCCCGAAAACGGGTCAGCACATGGAATATGCTGGCATAGTAACATAGTAGAGCAACGAACAGGTAAAGGCTATCACTACAGGCATATTTGGCTGCTGGAGGCTCTATGGTTATAATGTTTTGCAAAAAGCAATTTTCCCTACAACAAAGGAATATATTTTATTTAACTATCATAGTAGTTGAAACATTGAGAATGGTACCCCCATCTCAATCCCAATTAAAAGTAATTATCAACCCAACAAATTAATTTAGAGTGATGAGATCCATATGATAATCCAAGAACCAGATACTCAAGTTGTCCATAACTGGGGACACGGCTAACCATGATTAGTTTGTACACTCTGCAGAGGTTTGCGCACTTTTCCCCACAAGACTCGATCTCCTCCGTTGTATTTCTCGCACTACATGGTGTATGAGAAACGGATGACCGAGACACAGTTTTTCAGAAGCATTAACTCTAACCCCGGGTAGACCGTACCAACCTACATCCCCTACATCTGCTAGCCTACCACTGGAAGAGGTCATGCAACTTACTCCACTATGCTAGAGCCCATAATAGCTTGTGGCTGCACACGGAAGTTTCTAGCATGAATAATCTTATGATCCCTTTGAGCCTGGGTGGTGGACCATAGGAGGATCACATGGTATAACCCCGGGATCTCCTAGGACAACACTGGTATAGTCCCAGGTGCCCTAAACCAACAATCCACCCAGATGTGTATTAAAGTTGCCACCTTAAGTTGAACCATTGATTAACAAACTCACATCTGTCATGGATACTGTCAAACCCAAACCACGTCTATGAGCATAGCATAGCGATATAAGCACAACGTAGAAGTAACTCCCAAGGGCTTGATAAAGAAACATGTAATAGGTTCTAACTCATCAACTACTTCCCAATACCCACATGTTAATCACATCCCAATCATGAAGTGTTTGAGGATTGTAACTAATGCATAAAAACTAGGTATGAAAGAGTATGATCAATGTGTTACTTGTCTTGCTGACGATCCGCAAAACCTAGTGACTCGTAGTAGCACGCTTCGCACTCCGGGTGTTCTATCGCAAACAAACAATACCATACATAAGAAATCAAGCAAAAATGCATGGGTAAAACTCAAATAAGAAGGTCTAACCAGAAAGTTCAACTGAAGAACTCCAGTTTGCAAAAATAATCAAATCAAACGGAGCAACGAAACTCAAACTGCGAAAGAAACAAGATCCGATTACTAATCTATACTAAAGTCAAATTTTACAGTAGCAAAATCGTGTTCAAGTTGGTTAAACAGGAAGAGGGCTTCGAGGCAAAGAACTAGGTGTTTGTTTCACCTGATTTGGATAAATGAGCCAAAAGATATACTAGATCGAAGATTGGGGCAGAAATCGCAATCGAAAATAATCGCGAAAACCCTGGAAAAAGAAAAACTAACGAACAGGCTAACGAACGAACATTCGCTGTCTGCGGCTAACGGATGAACGGTGTTCGTTAAAAAGAATGGACGGACGAACGTCCGTTAAATAAATGAACCGACGGAAAACCGGTCTAATAAATTAAACTAGAAACTAAAAAGAAACCGAATCTAGATCTAGGGTTTACCGAAATAAACCGACGAAAAAAACGGCGGCGGCTAACTCCGGCAGCTTGCGCGGCAGCGCGGCGAGGCGGCGGCCGCGCTCTAGGGCGGCGGCGATGCTAGGGTTCGGGAGGCGCGGGCGGGCTGGCGGCTCGGGGTGGGCTGCGGGGGCGGCTTGGGCGCCTTATAAAGGGGGCCGGCCTGGGGAGTCTGGGCCGGTTACGACCCGTAGGTCAGTTTGACTTTTTTTAAATAAGTCCCGATGCGTAAAACAAATGAAAGAAATACTAAACGGACTCCAAAAATCCTGAAATAAATTTTAACGCTCCTCTAATAATAATGCAGACAATGTGAACATTTACTTGGGACTCTAATGAAATTTTGAAAAACGCATATTTTTCCTAATTCAAATAAATTGCAATAAAATCCAAATAAAATCAATTATTTGATTTTAGTATTTTTCATCCAATATTTCATTTATTTTTGAGAAGTCATATTATCTCCTCTCATATATTTTTAATATGAAATATTTTTGGAGAGAAAAAGTATTAAAACCAAATGATCCTTGCCTCAATATTTGATAGAAATTCAAATATGAAAATGGTGAAATCCCCAACTCTCTCCGTGGGTCCTTGAGTTGCTTAGAATTTCGAGGATCACAACATGAAAATGCAACACAAATATGATATGCATGAATGACCTATGTATAACATTCCAAATTGAAAATTTGGGATGTCACAAACCTACCCCCCTTAAGATGAATCTCGTCCTCGAGATTCGGGTTGGCTAGGAAATAAGTGTGGGTGGTCCTTGCGTAGATCATCTTCTCTTTCCCAGGTGGCTTCCTCCTTGGTATGGTGGCTCCACTAAACTTTGCAAAACTTGATAACCTTGCTGCGAGTAACTCGGCTAGCAAACTCGAGAATCTTGACAGGTTTCTCCTCATATGTCAATTCACTATCCAACTGAATTGCTTCTAGGGGCACCGTATCTCTCAGAGGAATATCGGCCATCTCTGCATGGCACTTCTTCAACTGGGAAACGTGAAACACATCATGAAATCGTGAAAGTCCTTCGGTTAACTCCAACTTGTAGGCAACCTCTCCCATGTGTTCCAAAACACGGTATGGTCCTACAAATCTCAGGGCTAACTTTCCCTTGACTCCAAAACGTTTAACTCCTCACAGAGGTGACACTCGCAGATATGATCTATCTCCGATTTCATAGGCTACCTCCTTGTGTTTCGAGTCTGCGTAACTATTCTGTCGGGACTGAGCTACCTTCAGTCTATCCCAAATCAGCTTAACCTTCTCTTCATACTCCTTAATCAAATCCAGTACAAACAACTAGCGGTCTCCAACTTCATCCCACATCAACGGTGTCCTGCACCTCCCTCCATACAGGGCTTCAAATGGTGCCGTCTTCAAACTGGCCTGGTAGCTGTTGTTGTATGAGAACTCCACGTAGGGCAGGTTGTCATCCTAACTATATCCATAATCTAGCGCACAAGCTCTCAACATGTCCTCCAGAATCTGATTGACTCTCTGAGTCTGTCCATCTGTTTGCCGATGAAAATTTGTACTGAACTCTAGCCTGGTACCCAAAGTCTGGTGCAACTGGTGCCAAAACTTTGAGGTAAACTATGTTCCTCTATCCGATAGGATGGTCCTCGGAACTCCATGCAGACATACGATCCTGGTCATGTATATATTGGCCAACTTTTCACCGGTATAGGTGGTTTTCACTGGAATAAAGTGAGCCACTTTAGTCAGATGATCCACTACTACCGAGATAGAATCATATCCCGATCGGGTCCTGGGTAATTTGGTGATAAAATCCATGCCAAGTTTGTCCCACTTCCATTCGGGTATCAGTATAGGCTGCAGTAGTCCTGCTGGCTTCTAATGTTCTGCATTCACTCTCTAACATACGTCACATACGGCTACATACTCAGCAATATCCTTCTTCATTCCTGTCCACCAGAAACGATCCTTCAAATCCAAATACATCTTAGTGTTTCCAGGGTGTATCGAGTATGGCTAGTCATGGGCTTCCTGAAGTATCAACTTCCTGATATCTGCATTTTGGGCACATAAACACGGTCCTCAAACCACAAGGTGTCGTGCTCGTCCTCACGAAAACCTTTGGCTTTTCCTTCACTCATATTCTCCTTTATTTCAGCAATTTCTTTGTCATCCTTCTGAGCTTCTCTAATCTTTTCCAACAATGTTAACTGAACTTCCACGGTTGTAACAAAACCTCTAGGAACAATCTTCTGCTAACTCCTTTGGCAAACCTCCTATTACTAGGGTATTGGCATAACTCTTCCGGCTCAAAGCGTCTGCTATGACATTGGCCTTTCCTGGATGATAGTGCAACTTCATATCATAATCCTTTATAAGCTCCAACCATCTCCTTTGCCTGAGATTCAACTCCTTCTGTGTGAAAATGTACTTCAAACTCTTGTGATCTATGTACACATCACAATGGTTCCCAATAAGAAAATGTCTCTAGGTTTTGAGTGCATGCACTACGGCTGCTAACTCCAAATCATGCGTAGCATAATTTAACTCATGTGGTCGAAGTTGTTGTGAAGCATATGAAACAACTCTCCCATCTTGCATAAGTACTCCTCCAAGTCCTAAGCGTGAGGCGTTGCAATACACATGGAAATCCTTGCGTATATCTGGCATAATCAGCACTGGGGCTGTAGTCAAACATTTCTTCAACTCCTGGAAACTTGCTTCACATTCCTCTGTCCAATGGAACTTGGTGTCCTTCTTCAGCAATGCCATCATGGGCTTCGCAATCTTGGAGAAATTCTCAATAAATCTCCGGTAGTATCCCGCGAGTCCAAGAAAACTGTGGATCTCTCCAACTGAGGTGGGTGCCAACCACTTGGTGACTGACTGAACCTTGGTAGGCTCCATTGCTATACCTTCTCCTGATATAACATGTCTAAGGAATCTAACTTCCTTCAACCAAAACTCACATTTGCTGAACTTGGCGTATAACTGATGTTCCCTGAGCTTCTCGAGAACTAAATGCAAATGTCCCTTGTGTTCCTCTTCATTCTTCGAGTATACCAAGATATCATCAATGAACACCACGACAAACTTATCCAAGAACTCCATGAACACCTTGTTCATCATACTCATGAAGTAGGCAGGGGCGTTAGTCAGTCCAGAATGACATAACCGTATACTCATATAACCTGTACCTTGTGGTGAATGTTGTTTTTGGTATATCCTTTTCTCGAATCTTCAGCTGGTGATATCCTGGTCGCAAATCAATCTTCGAAAACACTTTAGCTCCTTGCAGCTAGTCAAACAAATCATTGATCATCGGCAGTGGGTACTTGTTCTTGATCGTCACTTCATTCAATGCGCGATAATCAACAACCATTCTCAATGATCCATCCTTCTTCTCAACCAAGAGCACTGGTTCTCCCCATGGTAATGAACTTTATCAGATGTAACCTTTCTCCAACAACTCCTTAATCTGCTTCTTGATCTCTTCTAGATCATTTGTGGGCATCTGGTATGGTCTCTTCGATATTGGTCCGGTGCCTGGCATTAGCTCTATAAAAAATTCAATATCTCGGTCTGGCGGCATGCCCGATAACTCCTCTGGAAATACATCGGGGTAATGCTTCACTATCGACACTTCCTCCTGAACAACTCTTGAGAGAGAATTTTCCTGAGTCCTCCTAGGTGCATGCCTAGATACATACTTGATCCTTTTACCCTCCGGGGTGGTGAGTAGAATTGATCTGCTAGCACAGTCAATGTTTCCTCCATACTTCGATAACCAATCCATTCCTAGTATCACACCAATCCTTGTGACTCCAAAATTATTAGGTGTGAGGGGGAAAACATGGCTACCAATGGTTAAGGGTATCCGATCGCACCATCGGCTGGCCGTAGACTCTGCACCGGGTGAGCTCACTAGCAAGGGTATCCTAAGGGCTAAGGTGGGTAACCTAAACTTGTCCACAAATCCCCTTGAAATGTGTGAATGCGGTGCACCAGTATCAAAAAGAACGAGAGCGGTAAATGACTTAACCAAAAACTTACCGATAACCGCATCTGGCTGCTCTTCAATCTCCTCCATGTTCACGTGGTTCACTTGTCCCCTGTTGAAAGGGCTGGGATTCTTCCCAGCGCTTCCATTGCCATTTCCGTTCTTCAACTCCGGACAATAATTGGCGTAGTGCCCAGTCTTCCCTCACTTGAAACAGGTAACGTGACTTCGATCCTTCTTGGCGGGTGTGGCTGGGTTAGAGCGGTTCTGGTTACTGCCTGCTCCATTCCCGTTTCCATTCTTGGGGCCGCTATGGTTATGCGAACTACCTCCATTGTGAGTGTGGCCTCCATGGTTATGGGCCAATCCTCCCGAGTTCGGGGTGAAACGAGGCTTCTGCTAAGCTCCAGAATTGTACTTTCCTTGTCCATACTTCCTCTTGCGGTCCTCATTCTGCTGCTGCTTCCCTTCAATCATAAGAGCCTTGTCTACCAGCTCCTGGTAGTTGTTAAATGTTGCCACCATCAACTGCATGCTCATCTCATCATTAAGCCCTTCCATAAACTTCTCTTGCTTCGCGGCATCTGTGGCCACATCATCAGGGGCATAACGAGATAGCTTACTAAACTCTTGTACGTACTGAGCCACAGTACAATTTCCCTAGTGCAAGTTGCGAAACTCACGCTTCTTCATGCTCATAGCTCCAGTTGAGACATGGGTGGTGCGGAAAGCTTGCTGAAACTGCTCCCAAATAACATTGGCTATGGGAAAAGTGACTGTGTAATTCTACCACCATGCGGCTGCTGGTGCATCCAATTGGTGTGTGGCAAAATGCACCTTCTCAGCATCTGTGCAACCGATAGTGGTTAACTCCTTTCCAATCCTATGTAGCCAATCATTGACAACTATGGGCTCGGTGCTACTGGAAAACACCGGTGGCTGAAGCCTCAAAAAACGGGCTAAGTTGTCAATTGGAGGTGCTGGCGGTGGGTTTGTTATTGTTGTTGTTGTTGCCCTGATTCTGAAATAGTAACTGCATCAGTGTATTCTACCGCTGGATCAACTAGGTGAGCTCCGGTGGGAAAACAAATCCAGGGTCACGTCTCGAAGGCATGTGATGGGTTTTAGAGGGGAGAGATTAGAAAAGAATGAGATCTAAGGAGAAAGCACTACCCATATGCACATGAGACAAACACAATCATATCATATCACTCAATCAATCAAGCAAGGGCATACAATCGATCTAACTATCATTACAGTGCTGGGACTATTCTATATACATGGGGAAATACTACTAATCATATGGTGGTCTACTAGAAATTTTGATCGGTGGAAGACTCCATGATATCTGCTCCATCTTCGTCTTCATAATCATCATCACTATCGTCGAGGTCGGAGTCGGTGTCATTGATGATGATGTAGTCTTTAGAATGAATCTCATTGGGTTTGTCGTCTTCTCCTCCTGGCGCGGGTTCTCCCATGAAAACTCCTAGCTTCCTTATCATGTCGTCATTCCTCTCCACAAGTATCATCATTTCCTCTTCATATCCATCGCATGTAGACTTAAGCTCCTCTTCTAGCTCTGTGATCCTGGTCATCGCCTTCTTCAAATCTATCATGCTTGCACACATCTGGTTCTCCTAGCGACGAATATGATGGTTAACTCCTGGATGAATGCTGCAATGGACCTGTCCTTCCTGGTTTGATCATCTCCCATTGCTCATCTCAGCGCCCACATATCTGGTAGATAGTGTCCTTAAGCTCCTTGTGGTAAACTTCGCCGATGCGTCCTATGGTGATGTGGGCTGCCATGCTTTTGCCTAGACTCCATGTTGGTGCGTTAAAGGAAAACTCTATGGGTTTAGTGACTGGTGTGAACGTCCTTCCTTGGATTTGAACTCGAACCAACCAACGCTCCTCTTTAGGTAAAGTGGCGGTGTAGGTCCCGGTGAAGCTTGGTATTCCGATGTTCAGGTACCTAGTGCCTTCCTTCAAATGTTGTCCAAACAGGGTGTCTTCATCTGGCTGGGTAAACTTGTTCCTTGAGTCCTCCATCCTAAAGAGTAGAAAATGGAGAGGAGTCAGAAATGAGTAGAGAAGAGTGACCTATGGCTCATCTTAGTGGTCGTGTCCTACATGCAGCGTGTGCTCTGATACCATCTTGTAGTGACCCGACCTCAGACGGTCAAGTCTCTGTGTTCAGTGTCATCCCTGGATCGGTAGTGCTGACACACACACAGTACTCGAAGGATTTATAACAGAGTAGCAATCACACACTTATTACATCAAATGTCTCAAAAGAGAAACTTATTACAATAAATATGACTTAAGGCCATCTAAAAACGATAACAGTGGAAGGCTCGGAAGAAAAAGTGAGTCCATCAACTCCAACGGCATAGCTGAGTGCATGACAAACGACCTACGGCATCTTACTCCTCATTTGAAGAGTCTACAACATGATACGTTGCATCCTGAAAATGGGTCAGCACATGGAATATGTTGGCATAGTAACACAGTAGAGCAATGAATAGGTAAAGTCTATCACTACATGCATATTTGGATGGTGGAGGCTCTATGGTTATAATGTTTAGCGAAAAGCCAATTTTTCCCTACAACAAAGGAATATATTTTATTTAACTATCATAGTATTTGAAACATTGAGAAAGGTTAGCCTTGCGCTATAACTGAGACCACTTCCAAGACAGTTCAAGAAAGGTTAGCCTTGCGCTGGAACTGCTGCGCAACTTGTTGAGCAAGGCTGTGAGACCGGCCTAGCATGTCGGTCATAGCTTCCAGGTGTAGCTGTTTAGCAATGAGGTTCTCATTGGTGTTCTCCGCAATCTTTCTTGGAGATAGGACTTCAAGTCGAAGTTGAGTTGCAGAATGCCTTTCTGCTAGAGCTTGGGACTTAATAAGTCGAACTGATTTAGACAGCGAATTCTGCGATCTTGTCTGACTGCTAGTCTCAAGTAACTTGAACACTGCATCAAGACAAGACTTTGGGGTTGTCTCGCTATCTCCAAGATGTTTTGCCTTCTTTGCTGCAATATATGTTGAGTTTGTGTCACATCCTTCAGCAGACTTGTGCATGCCATCAGGCACATCACCCTGAAACAAGCAGAGAGATGATAGGTTTTGCACATGTATAAACAAAGATGATGATTGTGCTATCAATTCCATCCAATTTCAAATTAGAAAATAAAGAGTAAGTTCAAAATATCAGTAGCATAATTTGTCATTGTTCATAATGCGGGGAGCTTCACCACACTACTGGATTACCATGTCAACATAACAAGCATAGATGAAGGGTAAAGACAATCATTGTATCTATTTTGGTTAATGTGCATGGCATGTTGTTCATATCATCAGCCACATCAGTAAGACAAAATAGGAGATGACAAGGTGCAAACGTTGGCTGCTTCACCACACACTGGATTATAGATCCACAAAAACAAGCATACATATAGGGAGTATTGAGTAATGTGCATGGTATGAATAAGGAATTTGGTTTTACAAGTAAAACTTGGAACTTAAGGTTGTTGCGAACATGCATTTTGATAGAAATAGCAAACTAAACAGTAGTAAACGATAGGGAGTATGAGCAAATTAAACAGCACTTGTGGATAAAGGCTTTAGAAGGACTAACTCACATTGACAGTTAACACCGGCCTTATAATGCCCTTCTCCATGTCAAGGGAAGGATAACTCAAGAATTTCAGCACAAAATCTTCTTCACAAGCATTGTCTGTACTCTACATTTTGTAGAGAGTAATTATAGATATGATAATACTGGAAGGGATAGAGGATAATGAATATAAGGTGCAGATTGATGCTACATAATCAACTACCAATCCCTGGAAGTACAAGCGTTACAGGACAAAATGTACTGACAAGAGCAATGGGCTACACTTCTACAATGACATTGTCTGTGTATTCAACTTTTTGGTAAGATTAAATATAGATCTGATATTTTTTAGTAAATGGTGGGCCAGGGAGATAAGATGTAGAATGCTACACAATGAACCAATCTCTCTTCCCATAATACAAGAGCGTTTTTAATACTGGTGTACTCTACAAAACATTCTTATATTATGGGACGGAGGGAGTAGCTGTTAATGTAAGTACAATGATCGACGACGTTCAGTCCTTACAAGAGGACTGCAGAGCTAAACCTCTTCAAAAGCATTGGGTTGATTCTAAATTTATGTAAGAGTCCATACGGATCTTATAGTGTCCACCAAATGGATGATAACGAGGCTAACATGCGCAGTGATGGTACATAATCAAACAACTATTAAAGTAAGTATTGTCATACAGGGAAAGAGGTACTCATAAGAGCAATGCAGTGTGCAGTATAGTTGCGAGATTCTGTGGTCCCTTGAGAATGGATGTTCTTCTACTAACAGTTTTCGTACAAGTGAGACGTTAAGGAAAATGCAGAAATGTAGTTCAAATTGTGATGTGATATCATAGACAGTACCTTATGCTATAGATGAGACCAATGTGTAACAAGATTATTCCAGTCACTGTCTGATAAATGTAGCACCAGAGACTTTACAGAAATTTCGTTTAGAGGCTTGCCATCGAAGTGCGCTTGCCTCGGGTAGGAACGATACTTCATCAACGAGTGCTTGAAAAGTGCAACCAACCCTTGCTTGTATTGACAATACAGTTTGGTCCTCGCCTATTTAAAAGAATGAAATCTTGTATCTTCTATCAGCAGAAACATATACAGTAATTACCATGAATAACATTAGTACATTACTTACGCGTAAGTTGCGGACGAAGACTGGAAATTGTTCTATGTCTGCATAATCTTTCCATGAAGGAAAGATGCGCACAAAGTTCCGGACAACAATATAAGCTTCATCTTCTAAAGTGGGAAGAAATGGAACAGGGGTCTTATTTGCTGCAATTGGGGCTCTCTCTGGTTTGAAAAGGGATTTGGCAACTGGATTTGGTGTAACCTTTGCTGGAATGGGGGTTTTGCATCGTAGAGCTGGTGGTATGTCAACTGGCGTCATCATACTATTTGCTGCAGTTGTGGTCTACTGAGTTGGGGCATCAGAAATGACCAGTGTAGTAGGCTTAGAGTCTGCTAGAGTTGGGGAGTTTTGTGGGTCAGGTGATATTGCAACTACACCTAATGGGCTATTTCATTTATCAGGTGTCACTACCTTTTCCAAATACTTTACTCGTGCTCCTCCGCGATCCAATCACCCTCTTCCTTTTGAACGTCTGATACACAAGAACAACATTTGAATGGATAAATATGGTATGATGACAGATGGAATATGTACTGGAAATGGATAGGCAGGGCGTATTCACATACACGATCTGTAAACTAAGCTAATGGCAGTGCACCAAAGTAGAAACAATGCAAAGCATCAGTTGCAAGATATGTGCGACCAATATAACCTTGGAAAGTTAGAGCAAGCACCTTGATGGGTGAATAAGATAGGGCATCTGCCTCTGACTCCTCCATTAGGGAGCTACATTGACTTAGGTCTCCCTCTAGCTCAGAATCACTGTTAGGATCATATTCTAAGCATGAATCTGTAGGTGGAGAGCGTTTGGATTGCATTGCATCTAGACTTGATTTTAGTCCCTTAATGCCAAGTTTGACAGGCATGGCATTGTTCTGCTTTATTGTTTTCATGCACGCAAGCTCATAATCATTATGAAGCTGTTCAGAATCTGAGATTCATGAAAACATAAAAGTAGTCAGATTATCTATGGAATGCATTGTGGATTCAACTCGAAGAGTGTCTCCCTATAAACCCCTGCATATGCAAAGTTCACCCCCAACCGTGCTGACCAGACCACACACAGAAATACAAACCTCTTATGTCTCTATAACAGGCAGAAATACATTTCAAAACTGAATTAGGAACATTAGAATCATACCAAATTCGTATTTGAACAAATAAACTAAGGAACTATCAGTGGCATAATGTTTAGCTTCAAGGGTGGAGTGCTGGTAGTGCGACACAAAGCAAATAGGCAGATTCTATTCCATGTAAAAGATCATAGTCTATGTAAAAGATGGAAATGACACTTTCTTTCTATACAATGAAGTGCTCGTTGCCCACACATGATGGAAGAGATCACACAGAGAAATACTATTCGCTCATGTCTACGGTTCCAGTATTTTGAAACAGGGTGGTCCACCCTAAAAGAATATTGACAACAAATATGAAAAGGCAAGCATATATGTAGTGAATCAATCATTTACTTGTGAGCTTACTAGGACAGGTATGCAGAATTGTAACTGCAGTAAGAGACCGTCCAAAATCTGAATGAAGAAGTTTGTCTAGAACTTATTGTTTGCAACTAATCGATGTGAATAATTGGATATCATATCGAATGAGTAAAAAAGACAAGTAAAATTGTCAGCAAACCTGGCCTGAAGTAGTAATCTGGGTCAATGTCACTACGACCAACAATCCAAAATGACTAGTGTCTGTTCCTAGGGCCGAAATTTTGAAACCCTCTGAACTTTATAGGTACTAAAGATTACTGAAATACATCTGAACCATTAAGTGTAGGTAGCACTCAGCACACAACAAACCCTAATGACAGTCCTGCCTAATGACTAATGAATCAATTAGAAAATGGGTGATGAGGAGTGGCTGCTGAGTGTTGAGGACGTATCTTAGGATAAATCGGGTTGTGTTGGGGATATGACTACCAGGTATGACCCGCCCAGGAGGGGCCGGGTTAACCACAATGGCGGGCTACGTAAATGAACCCCAAAGAGTAAACAAGGTGACGGTTTACAATAAGGCTTATAATAGACCCAAGCCCAGAGGCGGCTTATGGCCCGTAAGTATAAACCGCCATGTATGAATAGACTTCTAATGCAAGGCATGTAAGAGATGTCACCGAGCCAGGCACGTTGTATGAGCCGGCCGGGACTTTGTAGGCCGCACGGCGTCAACCCGTGTATATAAGGGGACGACCCGGTGGTGACTTAGGGCAAGAAACAACAGATCGAGAGCCAAGCTACTATTCGCTCCTTGGTCATCAAACCCTAGAAATACCACATCAACTGGACTAGGCTTTACCTTCACCGCAAGGGGACAAACTAGTATAAACCTCTCGTGTCCTTTGTCCCGATTAACCCCTTTAAGCTTCCTAGTTGCGATGGCTCCACGACTAAGTCCTTTCACTAGGACATCTGCTGTGACAATTCCATGATAGTTGGTGCCCACCATGGGGCCAGCACATGGTGGATTTGAGTTCTTGAAGGGCAGCTTCGAAGGGCTCAAAGGATACGCTGTAGGTCGGTTGACCAAGAGTCATCGCGGCAAGCTCTACATCGACGACGCAGGCTGGGGCCCCGACGCCGGCTCAATTGAGTACGGGTACCGGGTCCCCTTCGGTGGAATCCACGTCTTCATCGGCCGGATCGGCGAGCCGGGCCCTGAGCCGGACATCTGCACCGACCTCATTGAGACGGCTTAGCGTGCGAGACCCGCCCGGATTCAGCCCGCCGTGAGGCGTGCCTTCGTGGGTTGCATCCATGGAGGGGAGCTTTCTGAAGGATTTGTGGATGGTGGTGAGACGGCCATCTACTCTAACGGTGAGTCGTCCACAGGTGAGACGGATTCATTGTATCAACTACAAGATGGAGGGCTTGGGGGCTGTTCTGATGGCAGCAGTATTCCGGACCCCTTTGAGCCGCCGAACAGAGCGGGGATCATCATGACTGGCACGCAGCCAGCTCAAAAGTCTATGGCTGCGGCAGCAATAACCATCAAGTCAGCAGCGGCCGGGTCAGGATGCCCCGTGCGCCCACCGGCTCAGGTGCTGATGGAGCTCATGGATAGGATGACGGCCCTGTTAACTACTATAGTTGAACCGATGGATCAGGCTCAGCATGATGCAGAGGTGGCATGATTACGTGAGGAGGTAGCACAAGCTAAGGAAAACTTGGCGGCGGAGGATGTCAGGTTGGCTGCAGAGCGGGCGGCTTTGGATGCTCGGGCTCAACAACTTCAATCAGAGGCTTTTAGGCTCACGATGGATCTGAGCGCATCAAACAAGGTCATGAGGAGAAGGCACCGGAAGACTCAATCACGTTTGCCTCTGACTTACGATCCTAGGAACCTCTTCCACACACCCGGTGCCCGTCCTAGTAACCCGCTGGAGGCGAACTACATTGCAACACCCGGGGCTGGGGCGCCGGTTCAGCCGCGGGCTATGGAACCCTCTCGTGTGAATATTGCTCTGCCTCATTATACACCAACACCACCGGGTCTTTTTCTAACCCTTTGGGGAATCTGATCGCTGCATTAGGAGGTTTGGTAGCTCTCCCGATGGAGGGCGACTCTCTGACGACGATCGAAACATGGAGGGTCAGAGAACTTCTTCAGACGGCTCTCGCACAGCAGGAGGCATACTCTTATAGTCGAGACAGGGTTCATTCAACCCCTCGCCCAAGCCGGAGCCCGAGCTATAGCAGGCATATGGATTCAGCAGCCGTGTCAAGCAACGCCCAACGCCGTAACCAGCCACGCATGCATGACCCGACACATGATGCGGCTCTTAACTTGGTTGACGAGGATAGGATCTGCCAAGAGGCTGAGCGGGCGGTTCAACAGGTAGCTGAGCAGGCGGCTCACCAAGCTTTTCCGGTTTATCCGACGACCTGTGTTGAATCAGATGTGGCCACAAGGACAGGAGGTATCCCTTGCTTGGTGCCAGCTCTACTAATGAGCGTTTGTCAAAGGATTTCAAGGGGCCTCGGAAGGTGCCTAATTACACAGCCGACTTACAGCCCGGGGCATGGATTGAAAGTTATGAGATGGCCATGGAATTGCTGGAGGTCAGTGATGCAGCAATGGCTAAGTACTTCACTATGATGCTGGATGGAACGACCTGCACTTGGTTAAAGGGGCCGCCCCCTAATTCCGTCGGTTCCTGGGCCGAGTTAAAGGCCTGGTATGCAAAATTCATGGCACGAGCGTGTTATGTTTATCTACAGCTCAAGCTGCCGGGTTATAAATGTACTATCACAGTACATGGAAGTCGGAAGATAGCCTTAGAGTGTGAGGAAGGCGATGTTGCTTATGCAGAATCTGTTTGTGCAACGGAGGAGTTAAAGTTCTATGAAGACAACGTTGACCCGACAGACATGACATCTTTGAAGAAGCCAACTATGGAACATGAGTTGGCGCTGAAGTTTAAGTCAACTGACGATACCAAGATGATTGATTTTGTGCCTAGCGACTCATCCAAACAATTTATTATCAGTGCTAATTTGGATCCCAAATAGGAAGGCGCGCTCATTGAGTTCATTCGTGAGAATCGGGACATCTTTGCATGGAAGCCGGGTGTACCGAGAGAACTCATTGAGCACACTCTCAATATTGATCCAAAGTTTAAGCCGGTCAAGAAGATTCTTTGGCGGTTCAACGAGGAAAGGCGCAAGGCTATTGGAGAAGAGGTGGCTCGGCTTATGGCAGCCGAGTTCATTATTGAAGTCTTCCATCCAGAGTGGTTGGCTAACCTGGTGCTCGTGCTTAAAAAGAACGGCACCTGGCGTATGTGTGTGGATTACACGGACTTAAACAAAGCTTGCCCGTTGATCCTTTTGCTCTCCCTCGTATTGATCAAATCATTGATGCTACGGCAGGTTGTGAGCGTTTGAGATTTTTGGATGCTTATTCTAGTTACCATCACATCAAGATGGCGGTTAAGGACCAGGAGAAGACAACTTTCATTACTCCATTTGGAGCCTTTTGCTATGTGTCCATGCCTTTTGGGCTTAAGAGTGCCCAGGCAACTTATCAGCGATGTGTGAAGAACTGTCTTCACAATTAGATTGGGCGTAATGTTCATTCTTATGTGGACGATATAATGGTGAAATCCAGAGAGAAGGAAACCTTGATAGATGATCTGAAGGAAACCTTTGATAACCTCCGGGTCTACAAGATGATGCTTAACCCAGCCAAGTGCGTTTTTGGAGTACCAGCAGACAAGCTTTTGGGTTTTTTGGTGTCTAACAGAGGCACTGAGGCTAATCCGGAGAAAATCAAGACGATTATGTCTTTGGCTAAGCCGGCATGCATCAATGACATTTAGTGGTTGGCGGGTCGTGTTGCAGCTTTAAGCCGGTCCATAAGCCGGTTAGGTGAGAAGGCTATGCCTTTATATCAAATGATGAAGAAGATGGATGATTTTGTCTGGAGTGATGCTGCTAACTCTGCCTTTGAAGATCTGAAAAGACAGCTCGCTGAGCGCTGGTTCTTGCTGCTCCTATTGATAAGGAGCCATTATTGTTTTATGTGGCTGCTAACACACATGCTTTCAATGTGGCCATTGTTGTAGAGCGCAAAGAGGCTGGCAAGGAATATCCAGTTCAACGGCCGGTTTACTATGTCAGTGAGGTGCTCATTGAGTCCTAACAGAGATATCCACATTGGCAGGAACTTCTTTATGGGGTGTTCATGGCGAGCCGGAAGCTTAAGCGTTACTTTCAGGGTCATCCTATCACTGTGGTTAGCACTGCTCCTTTAGGAGACATTGTTCAAAATAGAGAAGCCACAGGATGAGTCGCCAAGTGGGCCATTGAACTTGGGTCTCATGGTTTAAAGTATGTGCCCTCTACTGCCATTAAATCTCAAGCACTAGTGGACTTCATTAACGATTGGACGGAGTTGCAGATACCTGAAGAGAAGCCAGACAACACATATTGGACGATTCATTTTGATGGGTCCAGACAGTTGGAAGGCTCGGGGGTTGGAGTTGTTTTAACTTCCCCTTCGAGGTGACAAATTTTGTTATGTGTTGCAGTTGATGTTTCCTTTTACTAACAACACAACTGAGTATGAGGCCTTACTCCATGGTCTTTGAATGGCTAAAGAAATGAGTTTAAGCCGGGTAAGGTGCCTTGGTGACTCAGATTTGGTGGCTCAGCAAGTATCAGGCAAGTGGGACTCCAAGGATCCTCTGATGGCGGCCTATCGCCGTGAGGTTGACGTTGTTGCAAGACACTTCAAGGGTTATCATGTGGAGCACATTGACCGCAGAAAGAACGAAGCAGCCGATGCTTTAAGCCGGTTGGGATCTCAGCGTAAGCCGGTGCCGCCTAACACCTTTTTAGATGTTTTGCATAAACCTTCTGTCAAGTTGCCTACAGAGGAAGACTTGGCTGTTCCAGACCTGGAAGCACAATTGGTGGCGGCTCTTCATGTCATTCCAGATTGGACAGTGTCGTATTTGGCTTATATGACCCGGGGGGAGTTGCCGGAGGATGAGACCTTCGCTAGACAGATAACCTGGCAGTCTAAGTCAATGACAATTTCCAATGGTGAGTTGTATCATTGCAGTGTCACCGGAGCGTTTCAACGTTGTGTCTCTCCTAAAGAAGGTCAAGAAATTCTCCGTGAGATCCATGAAGGAGATTGTGGACATCATGCCGGTTCAAAGTCTCTTGTGGCCAAAGCTTTCCGTCATTGTTTTTACTGGCTAACGGCTCATGCTGATGTGGAGGATCTGGTCAGTAGGTGCGATGGGTGTCAAAAATACGCACGACTAGCGCACGTGCCGGCTCAGGAAATACAGATGATTCCAATTACTTGACCGTTTGTAGTCTGGGGGCTTGATATGGTTGGACCTTTCAAAAGATCCAAAGATAAAAAGACGCATCTTTTGGTGGCAGTGGACAAATTCACAAAGTGGGTTGAGGCAGAGCCGGTTAGTAAGGGTGATGCGGCCATGACGGTTCAATTCATGAAGAAAGTGATCTTTCGTTTTGGCTTTCCACACAGCATTATCACCGACAAAGGTACTAACTTGTCTCAAGGAGCTATGGAAGAATTCTGTCAACGAGAACATATCTGGCTTGATGTTTCATCAGTAGCTCACCCCCAATCCAATGGTCAAGCTGAAAGAGCCAATCAGGAAATCTTGAAAGGTCAAAAACCCCGGCTTATGGTCCCTTTACAACGGACGCCGGGTTGTTGGGTGGAAGAGTTACCCTCTGTGATATGGAGCATCAATACTACCCCTAACAGGTCTACGGGTTATACGCCTTTCTTCATGGTCTATGGAGCAAAGGCAGTCCTGCCAAGTGACATCCATCATGACTCGCCCCGAGTGGCGGCTTACGTTGAAGCTGATAATGAACAAGCCCGTCAGGATGCGCTTGACTTATTGGATGAAGAGCGTGACTTAGCGGTAGCCCGCTCAGCGATTTACCAACAAGACTTACGTTGTTACCACAGTCGCCGGGTTAGGTCAAGAACCTTTCAAGAAGGTGACCTGGTGCTCCGGCTCATCCAGGATTAGTCTGATGCGCACAAGCTATCCCCACCTTGGGAAGGACCCTTTGTGGTCAGCAAGAACTTGAATAACGGGTCATACTACCTTATCGATGTTCGAGAGCACAAACACTCACGTAAGTCGGAGAAGGAGACCCGCCGACCATAGCATATTTCTCATCTTCGGCCTTACTACACTTGAGCCACCGGCTCTCATAATGTACATACTTTGACGTTGTATATATTATGATAAGTAATAAAGCAGGACCTCTGTCCTTTTCATCCTTAATGATCACATGTCTTTGTTATTTTAAGTATAAAACGACCAATTGGGGCCTGATCATATTCGAATCTAGCTTAACCCTCTTGGTCCGGCTCATGATCGTATTCGAATCTAGCCATTAAATCTCATGATCACTAGGGGGCTTCCTGTTCAAACATAGGTCATATTCGAACTAAAGAGAACATAGCTGTCGTTACCCTCTTGATCGGCGCAAAGCCAAACTCACTAGGGGGCTTCTTGATCGTATCCGGATCATAGCTTAACCCCTTTTGGGTCCGACTCGGATCGTATTCGAATCAAGGTCATTAAAAACCTCTCAAGGTCCTTTGGGGGCTTCCTGTTCAAACATAGGCCATATTCGAACCAAAGAGAACATAGCTGTCGGTACCCTCTTGATCGGTGCAACACCACAACCACTGGGGGTTACATGATCGTATTCGGATCCTAGCTTAACCCCTTTGGTCCAGTTTACTGATTGTATTCGAACCAAAAGCCTCCAAATTTTTCTTGGTATGTAACTTACATTATTTGAAAGACAATCTTTTGTTCTTTCGGTTTTTTGTTGTCTAAAGCTAACTGTAAGTATGGTTTCAATTTAAACCGGCTTGGTTTTTGACAATGAATTGCCAAGTGTATAACAGTCATCATACATACGGAAGTATTGGCTTATAAAGATTGGGTTATCACCCTTACTGTTTGGGTTACATAAGCCGACAGTCCAGATTCAAGATCACAGGTATGATATTGTCGTTAAAATTCATAACAGCCTTATCCGTGTTTTCTTCAATCAAAGACTTTCTGGCCTTATTTATCCTTTCATCCAGCCTTGATTATACATTTATGTCAATTTCCATATGTACGTACTAGGAGTTTTGACCCGTCGAGTGACAAACCGCCAGGATAGTTTTTCATCTTTTACATACAGGAACAGATTCAAACGCTACAGATATGATAAAGGATGTAAAGCATATATTGACACGACAGATAAAAGTGTCGTACGCAGTACGATATGCATGATGGCATAGGCAGATCATGAAGTTTTAAGCTAGCCTATTACAAGGCGTTTGGATCCCAAAAGGGTAATACTATTTTTCTCCTGAACAGATGCTAAACTAAAGTCGGTTCATTAAATCTTGGTCGGGTTATTTGGATGGTTACGACTCCTCCCTCACCGGTTCATCTTCCTCTGCCATTTGAAAACTGGGCTTGGAACAATCAAAACCATGAAGAGCAACGAACTTAGCTCGATCATCAATTAGACCAGACGGGTCAATTTCTGGGGCAAAGGTATGCTGACGAACCGGCGGGAGTAGATCAGTCACTTTATACGAAGGAGTCGCCATATTTTTATTCTCGGCTTCAAAACCTGGCTGATACTTATCAACATTGGTCTCGTCGCCAAGGATGGTAGCATGAGGACGAATTCCCTTCACGCAAGCAGCGAAATCTTCTTGATCAAACGGAGTCCCATCTTCCTTAAAGCTAGGGTACCCCTTGGCTACATCTGCCGGGTCTAGCTCTGGTAACCAGGCTTTGGAGCGGCTTAGAGTAGTTAGGGCTCCAGCTCTTGCACAGGACCGCTTGACTTCTTGGAATCTGGCGGGTAAGATAGATAACTTCTTCAAGACATCACTCAAGAGGTTTGGTCCTTGGTTGGCTGGGGAAATAATGGCAAGCGCCCATTGAGCTCCAGTGTGCAGTTGCTCCACCAGGGTGTAAACCGTCTTGAGTTTTATCAAGCTATTTTGGCTCAGATTGCTGCTCCGTTGACCTATGAGTATTCTAAAAAGTTAAGCAGGTGGCTTATATTTATGGCAAAAATAGATTTTAAGTAAATAATACAACGAGTCACCGAAGATTCTAGAGCCATCTGAGACACATGGTTCTTTAAACCGGTGAGTTCAGTGATAATCTCCTTGAGAACCGCCTCAGTTGTCTTAGCATGCTGTATCAGCAAGGTTTTTTCATAGGCCAAGGATTTTTTCTCTACATCAAAACTGGTCTTCAGTTTAAAGATTGGGTTATCACCCTTACTGTTTGGGTTACATAAGCCGACTGTCCAGATTCAAGATCACAGGTATGATATTGTCTTTAAAATTCATAACAGACTTATGTGTGTTTTCTTCAATCGAAGACTTCCCAGCTTTATTTATACTTTCATCTAGCCTTGATTATACATTTATGTTAATTTCCATATGTATGTACTGGGAGTTTTGACCCATCCAGCGACAAACCGCCAGGACAGTTTTTCATCTTTTACATATAGGAACAGATTCAGACGCTACAGATATGATAAAGGATGTAAAGCATATATTGACACGATGGATGAAAGTGTCGTACGCAGTATGATATGCATGATGGCATAGGCAGATCATGAAGTTTTAAGCTAGCCTATTACAAGGCATTTGGAGCCCAAAAGGATAATACTGTTTTTCTCCTGAACAGATGCTAAACTAAAGCCGGTTAATTAAATCTTGGCCGGATTATTTGGATGGTTATGACTCCTCCCTCACCGGTTCATCTTCCTCTACCATTTGAAAACTGGGCTTGGACCAATCAAAACCATGAAGAGCAATGAAGTCAGCTTCATCATCAATTAGACCAAGCGGGTCAATTTTTGGGGCAAAGGTATGCTGGCGAACTGGCGGGAGTAGATCAGTCACTTTATACGAAGGAGTCGCCATCTTTTTATTATCAGCGTCAAAACCTGGCTGATACTTATCAATATTGGTCCCATCGCCAAGGATGGTAGCATGAGGACGAATTCCCTTCACGCAAGCAGCAAAATATTCTTGATCAAACGGAGTCCCTTCTTCCTTAAAGCTGGGATACCCCTTGGCTACATCTGCCGGGTCTAGCTCTGGTACCCAGGCTTTGGAGCAGCTTAGAGCAGTTAGGGCTCCGGCTCTTGCACAGGACCGCTTGACTTCTTGGAATCTGGCGGGTAAGATAGATAACTTCTTCAAGACATCACTCAAGAGGTTTGGTCCTTGGTTGGCTGGGCAAATAATGGCAAGCACCCGTTGAGCTCCAGTGCATAGTTGCTCCACCAGGGTGTAAACCGCCTTGAGTTTTATCAAGCTGTTTTGGCTCAGATTGCTACTCCGTTGGCCTATGAGTATTCTAAAAAGTTAAGCAGGTGGCTTATATTTATGCCAAAAATAGATTTTAAGTAAATTATACAATGAGTCACTGAACATTGCAAAGACCGTCTGAGACACACGGTTCTTTAAACCAGTGAGTTTAGTGGTAATCTCCTTGAGAGCCGCCTCAGTTGTCTCAGCATGCTGTATCAACAAGGTTTTTTCATCGGCCAAGGATTTTTTCTCTACATCAAAACTGGTCTTCAGTTTAAAGATTGAGTTATCACCTTTACTGTTTGGGTTACATAAGCCGACAGTCCAGATTCAAGATTACAGGTATGATATTGTTGTTAAAATTCATAATAGACTTATCTGTGTTTTCTTCAATCAAAGACTTTCTAGCCTTATTTATCCTTACTTGTAGCCTTGATTATACATTTATGTTAATTTCCATATGTATGTACTGGGAGTTTTGACCCGTCCAGCGACAAACCGCCAGGACAGTTTTTCATCTTTTACATACTGGAATAGATTCAAATGCTACAGATATGATAAAGGATGTAAAGCATATATTGACACGACGGATAAAAGTGTCGTATGCACTATGATATGCACGATGGCATAGGCAGATCATGAAGTTTTAAGCTAGCCTATTACAAGGCCTTTGGAGTCCAAAAGGATAATACTGTTTTTCTCCCGAACAGATGCTAAACTAAAGCCGGTTCATTAAATCTTGGCCGGGTTATTTGGATGGTTACGACTCCTCCCTCACCGGTTCATCTTCCTCTACCGTTTGACAACTGGGCTTGGACCAATCAAAACCATGAAGAGCAACGAAGTCAGCTTCATCATCAATTAGACCAGGCGGGTCAATTTCTGGGGCAAAGGTATGCTGGCAAACCGGCGGGAGTAGACCAGTCACTTTATACGAAGGAGTCGCCATCTTTTTATTATCAGCGTCAAAACCTGGCTGATACTTATCAACATTGGTCTCGTCGCCAAGGATGGTAGCATGAAGACGAATTCCCTTCACGCAAGCAGCGAAATCTTCTTGATCAAACGGAGTCCCGTCTTCCTTAAAGCTGGGATACCCCTTGGCTACATCTGCCGGGTCTAGCTCTGTTACCCAGGCTTTGGAGCGGCTTAGAGCCGTTAGGGCTCCGACTCTTGCATAGGACCGCTTGACTTCTTGGAATCTGGCGGGTAAGATAGATAACTTCTTCAAGACATCACTCAAGAGGTTTGGTCCTTGGTTGGCTAGGGAAATAATGGAAAGCGCCTGTTGAGCTCCAGTGTACAGTTGCTCCACCAGGGTGTAAACCTCCTTGAGTTTTATCAAGCTATTTTGGCTCAGATTGCTACTCCGTTGACCTATGAGTATTCTAAAAAGTTAAGCAGGTGGCTTATATTTATGCCAACAATAGATTTTAAGTAAATTATACAGCGAGTCACTGAAGATTGCAAAGACCATCTGAGACACACGGTTCTTTAAACCAGTGAGTTCAGTGGTAATCTCCTTGAGAGCTGCCTCAGTTGTCTCAGCATGCTGTATCAGCAAGGTTTTTTCATTGGCCAAGGATTTTTTCTCTACATCAAAACTGGTCTTCAGTTTAAAGATTGAGTTATCACCTTTACTGTTCGGGTTACATAAGCCGACAGTCCAGATTCAAGATTACAGGTATGATATTGTTGTTAAAATTCATAACAGACTTATCTGTGTTTTCTTCAATCAAAGACTTTCCAGCCTTATTTATCCTTACATGTAGCCTTGATTATACATTTATGTTAATTTCCATATGTATGTACTGGGAGTTTTGACCCGTCCAGCGACAAACCGCCAGGACAGTTTTTCATCTTTTACATACTGGAACAGATTCAAATGCTATAGATATGATAAAGGATGTAAAGCATATATTGACACGACGGATAAAAGTGTCGTATGCACTATGATATGCACGATGGCATAGGCAGATCATGGAGTTTTAAGCTAGCCTATTACAAGGCCTTTGGAGCCCAAAAGGATAATACTGTTTTTCTCCCGAACAGATGCTAAACTAAAGTCGGTTCATTAAATCTTGGCCGGGTTATTTGGATGGTTATGACTCCTCCCTCACCGATTCATCTTCCTCTACCGTTTGAAAACTGGGCTTGGACCAATCAAAACCATGAAGAGCAACGAAGTCAGCTTCATCATCAATTAGACCAGGTGGGTCAATTTCTGGGGCAAAGGTATGCTGGCAAACCGGCGGGAGTAGATCAGTCACTTTATACGAAGGAGTCGCCATCTTTTTATTATCAGCGTCAAAACCTGGCTGATACTTATCAACATTCGTCTCGTCGCCAAGGATGGTAGCATGAGGACGAATTCCCTTCACGCAAGCAGCGAAATCTTCTTGATCAAACGGAGTCCCGTCTTCCTTAAAGCTGGGATACCCCTTGGCTACATCTGCCGGGTCTAGCTCTGTTACCCAGGCTTTGGAGCGGCTTAGAGCAGTTAGGGCTTTGACTCTTGCATAGGACCGCTTGACTTCTTGGAATCTGGCCGGTAAGATAGATATCTTCTTCAAGACATCACTCAAGAGGTTTGGTCCTTGGTTGGCTAGGGAAATAATGGAAAGCGCCTGTTGAGCTCCAGTGTACAGTTGCTCCACCAGGGTGTAAACCTCCTTGAGTTTTATCAAGCTGTTTTGGCTCAGATTGCTACTCCGTTGACCTATGAGTATTCTAAAAAGTTAAGCAGGTGGCTTATACTTATAGCAAAAATATATTTTAAGTAAATAATACAATAGGTCACCGAAGATTGCAGAGACCATCTAAGACACACGGTTCTTTAAACCAGTGAGTTCAGAGGTAATCTCCTTGAGAGTCGCCTCAGTTGTCTCAGCATGCTGTATCAGCAAGGTTTTTTCATCGGCCAAGGATTTTTTTTCTCTACATCAAAACTGGTCTTCAGTTTAAAGATTGTGTTATCACCTTTACTGTTCGGGTTACATAAGCCGACAGTCCAGATTCAAGATCACAGGTATGATATTGTCGTTAAAATTCATAACAGACTTATCTGTGTTTTCTTCAATCAAAGACTTTCCAGCCTTACTTATCCTTACATCTAGCCTTGATTATACATTTATGTTAATTTCCATATGTATGTACTGGGAGTTTTGACCCGTCCAGCGACAAACCGCCAGGACAATTTTTCATCTTTTACATACAGGAAGAGATTCAAATGCTACAGATATGATAAAGGATGTAAAGCATATATTGACACGACGGATAAAAGTGTCGTATGCACTATGATATGCACGATGGCATAGGCAGATCATGAGGTTTTAAGCTAGCCTATTGCAAGGCGTTTGGAGCCCAAAAGGATAATACTATTTTTCTCCTGAACAAATGCTAAACTAAAGCCGGTTCATTAAATCTTGGCCGGGTTATTTGGATGGTTACGACTCCTCCCTCACCGGTTCATCTTCCTCTGCCGTTTGAAAACTGGGCTTGGACCAATCAAAACCATGAAGAACAACGAAGTCAGCTTCATCATCAATTAGACCAGACGTGTCAATTTCTGGGGCAAAGGTATGCTGGCGAACCGGCGGCAGTAGATTAGTCACTTTATACGAAGGAGTCGCCATCTTTTTATTCTCAGTGTCAAAACCTGGCTGATACTTATCAACATTGGTCTCGTCGCCAAGGATGGTAGGATGAGGGCGAATTCCCTTCATGCAAGCAGCGAAATCTTCTTGATCAAACAGAGTCCCGTCTTCCTTAAAGCTGGGATACCCCTTGGCTACATCTGCCGGGTCTAGCTCTGGTACCCAGGCTTCGGAGCGGCTTAGAGCAGTTAGGGCTCCGGCTCATACACAGGACCGCTTGACTTCTTGGAATCTTGCGGGTAAGATAGATAACTTCTTTAAGACATCACTCAAGAGGTTTGGTCCTTGGTTGGCTGGGGAAATAATGGCAAGCACCCGTTGAGCTCTAGTGCACAGTTGCTCCACCAGGGTGTAAACCGCCTTGAGTTTTATCAAGCTGTTTTGGCTCAGATTGCTGCTCCGTTGACCTATGAGTATTCTAAAAAGTTAAGCAGGTGGCTTATATTTATGGCAACAATAGATTTTAAGTAAATAATACAACGAGTCACCGAAGATTGCAGAGACCATCTGAGACACACGGTTCTTTAAACCAGTGAGTTCAGTGGTAATCTCCTTGAGAGCCGCCTTAGTTGTCTCAGCATGCTATATCAGCAAGGTTTTTTCATCGGCCAAGCATTTTTTCTCTACATCAAAACTGGTCTTCAGTTTAAAGATTGGGTTATCACCTTTACTGTTCGGGTTACATAAGCCGACAGTCCAGATTCAAGATCACAGGTATGATATTGTCGTTAAAATTCATAACAGATTTATCTATGTTTTCTTCAATCAAAGACTTTCCAGCCTTATTTATCCTTACATCTAGCCTTGATTATACATTTATGTTAATTTCCAAATGTATGTACTGGGAGTTTTGACCCGTCCAGCGACAAACCGCCAGGACAGTTTTTCTTCTTTTACATACAGGAACAGATTCAAATGCTACAGATATGATAAAGGATGTAAAGCATATATTGACACGACGGATAAAAGTGTCGTACGCACTATGATATGCATGATGGCATAGGCAGATCATGAAGTTTTAAGCTAGCCTATTACAAGGCGTTTGGAGCCCAAAAGGATAATACTATTTTTCTCCTGAACAGATGCTAAACTAAAGCCGGTTCATTAAATCTTGGCCGGGTTATTTGGATGGTTACGACTCCTCCCTCACCGGTTCATCTTCCTCTGCCGTTTGAAAACTGGGCTTGGACCAATCAAAACCATGAAGAGCAACGAACTCAGCTTCATCATCAATTAGACCAAACGTGTCAATTTCTGGGGCAAAGGTATGCTGGCGAACTGGCGGGAGTAGATCAGTCACTTTATACGAAGGAGTCGCCATCTTTTTATTCTCAGCGTCAAAACCTGGCTGATACTTATCAACATTGGTCTCGTCGCCAAGGATGGTAGCATGAGGATGAATTCCCTTCATTCAAGCAGCGAAATCTTCTTGATCAAACGGAGTCCCGTCTTCCTTGAAGCTGGGATACCCCTTGGCTACATCTGCCGGGTCTAGCTCTGGTACCCAGGCTTTGGAGCGGCTTAGAGCAGTTAGGGCTCCGGCTCTTGCACAGGACCGCTTGACTTCTTGGAATCTGGCGGGTAAGATAGATAACTTCTTCAAGACATCACTCAAGAGGTTTGGTCCTTGGTTGGCTAGGGAAATAATGGAAAGCGCCTGTTGAGCTCCAGTGTACAGTTGCTCCACCATGGTGTAAACCTCCTTGAGTTTTATCAAGCTGTTTTGGCTCAGATTGCTGCTCCGTTGACCCATGAGTATTCTAAAAAGTTAAGCAGGTGGCTTATACTTATAGCAAAAATAGATTTTAAGTAAATAATACAACGAGTCACCGAAGATTGCAGAGACCATCTAAGACACAAGGTTCTTTAAACCAGTGAGTTCGGTGGTAATCTCCTTGAGAGCCGCCTTAGCTGTCTCAGCATGCTATATCAGCAAGGTTTTTTCATCGGCCAAGGAGTTTTTCTCTACATCAAAACTGGTCTTCAGTTTCTCTGCTTCGGATAGGCTCAACTAGAGTTTGGAGTAAGTATTCTTTATCTCAGTCTCTTGGGCCGCCAACCGGGTTTTCGCATCAATCAGTTGAGAATCCAAGTCATTATGGCAGGCTACAAACAAGCACAGGTGTGTCAACGTTTATTCCAATAAAGGTAATAATGATTAAAGTCCCAAGTGCTTTTCAAAGCAACATCACTCAGCACTTGGGGGCTAATGTCTGCCAAAGCAATTTTTAAATGCAAAACTAACTCTTCTAAAAACAAGTCCCAAGTGTTTTACACATAACAACGCTTGGCACTTGGGGGCTAATGCATGATATTCAGAAGGTTTTTCCTCTTGAGCCGGATAACAATATTAGTTTGGACTGATTCAAGACAACTATGAAGTTAAGTACCGGTTCATTCATGATGAATTAAGCCGGCCCTTGGGGACTACATGTGAAATTATGCTAATTAGATAAATCCGGTTAAATATTTTAAACCGGACTTTGAAAAATCTAGGTCAGAACGTCAACCTATATCACAAGTCTACATATCATTCAAGTTTATCATAATCAGGAGACTTGGGGGGCTGGTAGAGCATATAACGTAATGAAAGCCGGAGATCATACCTCATATTTTAGTTGCAGCTGTTTGACCATCTCAATTTCAGAGTCACAGCTAGAATGCACATGACTAAGGTAGCCAGATAGCACATCACTAATGCCCTTTTAAATTTTCATCAATATGGTAGTAGCCCCCGGGACAGGGTTATCTTTCTCTCGATTGTCCTGAGGATCTTGAATTCACTGAAAAACCGGCAATATTTGCTCAGTCATATCATTGTAGCCCCCCAGTCTTAAGGCGACTCGAGGAGTTGGCTAGAGATTCTCCATATTTGACCGTGATATAAACCAGCATAAGTTGTATATCATTGGTATTGATAGCACGATGTGAATCCACAGAAGGTTGGGGTGACTACGGCGGGTTATAAATGTTCCCATATGAGCAGTGTCAGCAACTCGGCCAATGGTTTCTTCCAACTGGCTGTTTGAAGTTAACCAAACTGTAGTGGCAGGGATTTGTGTGCATGTCCATTGAGCCATCCAGCATAGACGGTGGCTGAATGATAATTTGCCTCCAATTTGTTGGAACAAAACCGGGCTACCCAAGCAGTGACTTGCTCATACTCAATAAATAGCTCATGCAGACAGATGCGGCCCGGTGTGACATAGACCGGACCGCAAGGGCGGTAGCATAAGCACTTTCGTTGAGCACGGTAGCACGGATAAATGTTAGTGAAAAATGATGATGCTATGCACTCCAAATCCACAATATAACTCCACTTCGGCAGTGAATAATTGTTCTGATGAAAAATATACAAACCAACATAATTGTTCTTTGATAAAATCAATATGTGTCTAAAATGGATTTAGATAGATTTCACCTGATATGTTAGGCCGGAAATTATCCACCGCAGAATTGATGATCACCTTGGTGACGCTTAAACCAATCACGACCGAGTCGGCCGTGAGAGCAGAAAGATGAGCCGGCCGCGACATTGTAAGGCGGTGCGGACGAAAGAGTCAACCACAGGCGTGGTAAGCCGTGCGGGCGGGCGAGTAATCGCAAGTGCGGTAATTTGCTGGGACGGGCGAGTTAATCGTGGGAGCAATAACCCGCGCGAGCGGACGAGTTAATGTAGTGCGGGTCCGCAGAGGCGGCGACTTATGTACGTCCGCATACTTCATAGATACGGTATGACACCATCTTTACAATGAATCATTATCCTGCAAAAAATATATAATCCCGACTAGAGTAATTGTTTCTTTGACAAAAACAATATGCGCCAAAAATGACTTTAGAAGGATACCACCTGACTCGTCTCAACAGTAAATGAGTCGGCTGCGGCGTTGTAAACCGGTGCGGACGGGGAATGTCAACACCGGTGTTGTAAACCGGCACGGACGGGCGAGTCGGCCATATGTTGATGTAGACTAAGCCGGATGTTTGACCCGGCTGCGGGGGGCAGCGGGCGAACGCCATAAAAATGATGCTGGCATATGCTCCATATCCGCGGTATATCAACACTTTTGTAATGAATAATTTACCTGTATATAACAACACTATAAGGCAAAGTAGTTGTTTCACAAAAAGTTAACAAGTACTGATAAAAAGTAAACTTGGATGGATATCACCTGATTTATTTAAAAGATTTACGATCCGCGTATAATAGCTGTCAGCATGTCCGGTTGATGAGGTAACCAGCAAGATGCTCCTCGTCACATAGGGAATCCAAATTATGCGCCAGTCAGGTAGGTCTCAGAGGTGTCCAGCCGGTGGACCCCGCTCGTATCTGTCAGTCCACTAGAAAACCCAAGCCATGGCCCTCTTGTGTATAGCAACGAATGCTATTTTGATCCCATGCGGGTTGCTTCTCATGCCACTTTAAAACCGGTCAAACCTTGCTTTTGTCTCTGTCTGCACACACACTATTTTTTGAGCAAATCAGCAGCGCATAGTGCTACAGCAGCAGAACTTCCCTCGGTGGCTCGAATGGAAGGCGAGGCGTGATGGCGACTCAGGGGAGGCAGGCCCAACAGTAATTCGTCAGAAGCCGGTCGCTCACAGATGAGGCTGCAATAGCAGAAGAGACCGTGGTGGCTCAAACCGAGCGAGACGAGGCCGGAGCCATGACCAAGTCCTTGTATGGGTCATGGTTGTAGCTTTTTACCCCTATAATCATTTATTTTTCCTTTGGCATTGAAAGCTGGGCGCTCATCATTAGCTTCTGCTGTCTCACGTCAGATGGTAGTACATCCCCACATAACTTTTGGACTCGTACTACTAGTAGCTTGTAGTAGCACTACTCCATTGTTTAATCATATTGAACTAGGCTTTCCTTGAACCAGCACTGCTTTGGGGAGATTAGCAAGGCTAACGTGGAGTATGAAAATTGATTGATACTTCCCCGGTTGAACTGTATCGGGATGCAGTCTTTTCCTTTGCTTCCCACGAGGAAAATCTCAAACCGGTTTACAGGAGATCTTGGGAGCAGACCGTCCAAGGATGCATGTGTAGATGCCGACTGGATCTACTTCGCAGTGGTGTGTGCAACATCGTCAGGAAACTTCCGATCTTGATCTTTAGACAAGACCAACACCGATTTTGATAGAAAAGTAAATCCACCCAGGACTGACGACGGTCGAGTAGATTGGACTGGGAAGAACGCCCACGGTGGCGCTTTCGCACCGGATCTTCTTCAGCCGGAAGATTGCAAACTTCTTGATCCCTATAAAAATCCCTCCAAAAACTCAACACCACCGTTCGCCAGCCCCATGGTGGGCGTCAATTGTCGTGAAATTGTCACGGCAGATGTCCTAGTTGAAAGGACTTAGTCGTGAGGCCAACGCATCTATGTGGTAGCTTGAGAGGGGTTGAGCGGGATGGGAGATGCAAGGTTTTACCCAGTTTCGGCTCCTCACGGTGGAGTTAAAAGTCGACATCCTGCTTCATTGATATTGATGATGATCATCATCATGATTACAAGGGTGCTCTGTCTCGAGAGCTATAGATTTGTCTGTCTAAACCTAACTTGTGAAACTTGTCCCTCTTGGGATGCCCTGCCCCTACTTATATAAGTTGAAGGGGCGGGTTACATGTAGAGTCCTAATAGGACTAGGACTACTCTATTACAAGTGGAATCCTAGTCTTGCTTCTTTTGTAAGAGAATATTCCTTATCCCTTAAACCGGCCCAGCATAACATGAACTGGCCTTCTGGGCGTAGGGCCTTGTCATCCGTCTGTCCCGCCCACCGGGTTACCACTGAATCATAATGTTCAGTCAGGTTGCTTGTAAACCATATGGTCAGTGCGGGTCACCGGTGAATTGCCAAGTCTGGCCGGGTTATCTTCCGGCCGTGTTACGCCGCGGGGTATATCCCCAACACCAGTCGAGGTTTCTGTCTTGGCAAAGGTTCTGATTCAGAGGAAATAATTACCTCGTCTTCTACTGGCCGGCTGGCCCCTGTGTCATCCTGATAATAGTCAGTGTCAATAAGATTGTTAAAAAGCAGGCCAAGAGAGTCAAGGGCTACCTCCGACTCAGAACCATCATCCAACTTGAACATATCAGAAGTAGTTGTTTTCTTCTTAGATTTCCGGGCTATCTTCTTGGCGTCTATAGCGGCGACTCTAGCTTTCTTGGCAGCTTCATGATCATATTTGGCCTTCCAAAAGTCAGATTTGGCCTGTAGGCAATAATAGGATAAAAATCATGCAAGTACTTAACAACTGAAAAAAAGAGGGGAGTCAAAGGGATTTACCTCTGGTGTCGGGTTAAGTTTACAGAAAGGATTCAATCCTACTTTACTGCAGCCTTCATATTTACTGTTGACAAGAGTGGTTGACATTTCAAAAATGGCCTCTTCAGTCAGTTGTAGAGAACTATGACGCAGAGGATCATCTGGGCCTCCGGCATAGTTATACATCAAGTCAGATCGGCGGCTCAAAGGGATGACCCACCATGCGATCCAACAGTGGATCAAGTCAACTCCAGTTAAGTCGTTTCCCAACAAGGCTTGAACCCTTTTTATGGTTGGGATGAGCTTCTTACTTTCAATGGCAGAAAGCTTGTCAGGGAGTGAAAACTTAGCGTCAAGACGCTCCGCGCGATAACTTGGCATTGGTTTTTCATCAGCTGGCGACGTGTCTTTGCAATAAAACCAAGTTTGGTTCCAATCCTTTGGATGGCTTGGTAAGACTACTAAGGTAAAGACATCATCCCGTCTGCGCTGAACCGAAATTCCACTAAGTTCCAAGCTGGGGCCGTTGGTGTATTCATCCTGGCGGTTCAAATAGAAATACTCTCTGAAGAGTTTAACAGTAGGTTCTTCTTGAAGATAAACCTCGCAGAGAACTTGAAAATTGTAGATGTTTGATATGGAGTTGGGTCCAAGATCTTGTGGATGAAGCTTGAAAAATGCAGAACATCTCTGAAGAATTTTGAGCCGGGTGGTGAAAAACCCCGGTTCATATGATCAGTAAAGACGATGACTTCACCATCCTTGGGCTGAGGTTTTTCTTCGGCCGGGTCAGGGATGCGATAAGACATAATGCTCTTCTCCGGTAAGAACCCAATGATAACAAAATCCTTCAAAGTGGCGTCAGTGACTATGGAAGGGACCCAGTTGCAAACTGTTGTCGTTTTTGACGGCATGGTGAGAGGACAAGCCAAAAAGGAAGTAATTTGCCGGTTTAAGTTAAATGGTGGAATCATAGGTTAATGCCTGCAATACAGATGCGTAATGGCGGCTTAAGTAAGGGCTAATGATATATGAAGGAAAAATGAGTCGGAATGATAAGCCACCATGACTATAGGTATTCAAAAGTTGCCAGCGACAAAAAATTGGCTAAGTACTGAGATAAACAAGTTTCACAAGCTGTTGCTATTATTTTGGATCAAGATTGTTCAAAAAAAGGAAAATAAATATAGACCGAAAAGCCCAATATAGAGGAGTTCATCAGTTCTAAGGAGGCCTTTGTACAAGAAAAGGGGATCTACTAACATCTAAAATGGATGCGAAACAGCTACCGCATGAGTTCCATACTTCTTTTAGATCAAAAGAGGATGCGTTGGAGAAACTACGAAGAATCTGTGATGAACAGCAAAGAACATAGAAGAACTTGCAAACCCTAATGCGGATCTAAGGTGCGGAAAAGCAAGAACTTACGGACACAGTTCTACTATGGAGGATCGCCGCCGTTCTCGGGACAAGCTTAGGTTGGCGCAGCGGACAAGGTTGAGGACGACGGTGAGCGTTGCGGCGGCGGCGGAGTTCAAGCGATAGAGGGGTTCCGAGAGAAGGAAGAAGAAGAATGAGGAAGACCAGCTGTGCCTATTTATAAGGAGATATATGAATAGGCAGGCGCGAAAAATGAGGAAGGTCAAAATGATGATTATCCAGCTAATTAGATGCCTCGATTTTCGGAAGGCATTTAAGATAAGGATACATTAAGATGACGTCGTGGCGGGTTTCCAAATTTTTTGAAGGTGATGTCATGGCGGGTTACAGAGCTTTTACAAGCAGTGGAAGATGGATTTATTCTAAGTGTTGAAGATTGACATGAACAAAGTTCAAATCAACCTGGGGCCTAATGTTGGGGATATGACTACCAGGTATGACCCGCCAGGAGGGTCCGGGTCAACCACAACGGCGGGCTACGTAAGTGAAGCCCAAAGAGTATACAAGGTGACAATTTACAATAAGGCTTATAATAGGCCCAAGCCCAGAGGCGGCTTAAGCCCGTAAGTATAAACCTCCATGTATGAATAGACTTGTAATGCAAGGCATGTAAGAGATGTCACCGAGCCAGACACGTTGTATGAGCCGGCCGGGACTCTGTAGGCCGTCGGGTGTCAACCCGTGTATATAAGGGGATGACCCGGCGGCGGCTTAGGGAAAGAAACAACAGATCGAGAGCCAAGCTAGCGTATTCGCTCCTTGGTCATCAAAACCTTGCAATACCACATCAACTGGACTAGGCTTTACCTTCACCGCAAGGGGCCGAACCAGTATAAACCTCTCATGTCCTTTGTCCTGATTAACCCCTTTAAGCTTCCTAGTTGCGATGGCTCCACGACTAAGTCGTTTCACTAGGACATCTGCCGTGACAATTCCACGACAGGTTGGCTTAGTGGGTGCTGCACACCTGAGCCCTGAATAGACTGGGAAGGTAGGCACAGCGGCACGCCCGAGAAGCGGTGATGCTGTTGGGCGAGCGGCTCCTGACCTCCTGTTAGTCCAGCGTCTCCTCCTAGAGTCATGCCATCCGGGGACAGCAAGTCGCCGGCGAGGCAGGCGGCTGGGGGCGAGTAGAGATCGGAAGCGCGCAGCAGAACAGAGGGGAATCGGGGCCTGGGCCGACCTAAAATCCCAAGGTGGGCCGTGGCCCGCCGTGGGCACCCTGTAGAGATACACACCCGAGCGGCAAACATGCCTTTTCAAAACTAAACTAGAAACATTTAGCTCACCAATTAAACAACTTTGGTTTAATAATATCAGATTCGTATTTGATCAACTAAGCTTGTTTAGCTTGATGGGTGGAGCAGTGCTATTATGACACGTATATTGATCATAAAAGGGGGAAACCCTAAGCATTTTCTTGAGCAAAAGAGGGTTTCCCCACCGATTTCTATTAAAGAAACCACCACGGAACCAACATGATCAATTAAACCCTAAGCATGATCAATTAAACCCTATTATGACTGTGCCATGGTAGATTTAAAGCTGCAAACCGGGGAAATGCTATTTAGCATCCATTGTTTTCTTCAAACTGAGAACTAAATTCTAAGAGCTGAAAAGGAAGTACACTAACCAAGTTATGATCTATTTTCTGGTTGATATCATAAAGTTGTGGAGATATGAAGTACCACCTCTTTTGTGCCGCCGTGTAGGCATCGGGGGTGCGATGGCTGTCGGTGGCCTTGAAGCAGATCTGCGACGCTAGACGGGTGCATCGAGGGATAAGTCCCATTGCGGTGGAAGAGAAGGTCGTGTGAGCAGCCCCGACAAACAGGACAACAGCACCGATGAAGCGACAGGATGCTATGCAAGGCTCTTGGTCCGTCGCCGTGGATGAGAAACGTCCATCTCTAGCAGTGGACCATGTGGTCTTGGTAGGCGCTCCGTCATGGTGGAGGACGGTGGCGATGGATGGGGTGGAGGACGGAGGAGGCTAGTGTGGGGATGGTGCTCTAGCGTGGACGGTGTATGAATGGGAAAATAGAGGGAGAGGTACGGGGAACCATGTTTTTGGGACGCGCCTGTCTGAAATATGGGAAAGTTACAAACTTAGCCCCCGTTTAAAATTTGGACGTCTCGTCGGTTGGGGATAGGAGAGTAATCTCGCATCTCGCAAATATTTCCCCAGAGCGATTTCGGGCGAGGAGAGGGTGTTTTGGTGCCCATGGTTGGCGCCCACGGTGTATGAACCGGGCTGACAGGTAGTGCGGTTGTGTCATGTTTGAGTGAAGTTACAAAACTGCCCCTATTGAAAATATTTGCCTACATTGATTTCGGTCGAGTCGAGTTTGTTTTGCCGCCCACCGTGTATGAATGGGAAATTGGAGGGAGAAACAGAGGTCTTTCGCACGAGCTTGAATCAAATGTGTTTGCCGCCCATGTTTGGTGCCCACCATGTCGGAATGGGCTCAGAGGTGGTCGTGTCACGTCTAATTGAAGTTACTAGCCTACCCCTATCGAGAGTAGTGGAAATCGGGATGATGGATTTTCCGTGTAAGGGGTAGACAATAATTTCCATCTCCCAAACACTTGGCTTCGGGCAGCCGACGTGGGAGTGGACATTTTGCTGCTTCTTTCGAATTTTGGAACAATAAGCATCCACATTTACACTGGCAACTAAATTCGAGTCCATTTTGTATTCCTATACGAATCTTTATAAATCATTCTATGTGTTTTTATATATCTTCAAAAGCACAAAAAAGATGTATTCCACTCTCATATATGAATATGATTTACAAATGCCGATACTCGAATTCAGAAGCGAGAATCCAGTTTAAGGTGAATTCGAATATTTGGAACACTTTATGTCCAACTCAAATGTCACACGTAGCATAATGTGTACTCCCATTTAGATATGTACACAAGCAATGTATTAAGATTCGAATACCGAGTCAATCAACCAATAATGTACAAAACTAACATACATATAAACACTTATAGAGTATATGGATCAATAATACAAACTAACATACATAAGCCAGGCCGCTGTACTTTTTTTTGCTAGAAGAGCATTCTTTTTAGCGAAGCTAGTACAACATCTTGGCCCTTTCCGATGCGTGCCACTTATGATCCATCTATACTACTATAATTGTCGAATACACATTCAGCCCGATTGGCATATTTGTAGGTCTAGCACAGCAATCAAAATGAAATGTCTCTGAGTCTTATCAATTAATATAGACTTGTGCTCGAATAGAATTACAAACCAAAAAACAAAAAATAATTATTACATGATCTCTAAATCAAATGGTTTGATCGACTACATGAACAAACAACACAAAGGTTATTTGACGATGGAAAGAACATTACACCTATGATTTACCAAGTGGGAATTTAATTTCCTTTTTTCCTTCAGGTCCTTAACAATGTGGTCGGTCTCAGCTTGCTTCGTTTTGAAATCCACCAAATATTTAATGGTTGTCTTGAGTACTGCTTGTGATTGTGCTGTTTGCTTTCTCAACATGACAACTTCATCTCTAAGTGCAGAAGCAGAATATCTTTATACCACTAGTTTAGCCTCTAGAGCATGAGCAGTTGGAAATTCATGATGGACGATTGGGCCGGTGCCACTACTGTGGGATGATACAACGTCCATGGGGACCTTGCTCTTTGATCTTGGGCTATCCTGTTTTGCCATTAAAGTTCTGATTGGATTCCGAAAAGTTGAAGTTAGCAAAACATCTAAATTGGGAGTTATAACAGCAAACCAGTTAAACGAACAAGGAAATAAAGAGTTTCAATTAGATGCTGAAAAGTAGTTATTAACATCATTGTAACCGGTTGTTCCAGCAGCAAAGCAGTTAAACAAACAACTTTTTCAAAAGGTACCTATTGTGGCATTGGAGTTTCTCTTGGATCCTAAAAAGTTGAGTAGCCAGTAACATGATTAGAACAACCGGTTGCAGCAGCAAAGCAGTTAAACAAACAAGTTTTGCAAAAGGAACCTATTGTGGCATTGGAGTTTCTCTTGGATCCTGAAAAGTTGAGTAGTCAGTAACTTGATTAGAGCAACAAGTTACAGCAGCAAACCTGTTACACAAATATATTTTTGAAAATTTACCTGCTGTGCAATTGGACTTCCAATTTGATCCTGAAAACTTGAAGTTGGTAAGATGATTACAGCAACAATTTATAGTAGCAAACCAGGTAAACAAGGAAGTTTCTGAAAACATACCTGTTGTGCCAACGGAGTTTCAGTTGGATCGTGCAAACTGGAATGTTACCAATCGATAAATAAATTTTTGCAAGAGCCATATGAAACTAACATCAAACTAGTAAAACTAACCAGTTTTGGCAACGTATTTAGTTACACATGAACTAGTAAAACTAACATGTTCTTGGCAACGTACTAAAGTAACAAGTCGGTACTGTTTACTAGCAACACATACATCTATAAATTTCTTTGATGTAAGCAAAATGATTCCAAAATAGATATAAGTGATAAAAGCAAAACCATTTAACCAAACAAGGTATTAGAACGTAAATTACACGTGAATTCTGCTACACCCTAGAAGTACATATGGCCAGCTATCTACGTGCTTAAGTAGCTATTTAAGTTTAGGCAAACAGGTAATTCTTAACAGTAAGTATCAAACACATAGATAGGCGTAGTCTATAATAGGATTAATAGGCTATGGCATTATGTAATCAGTAGCAAACTAAATTAAGCCAAGCAACATAATTGAACAATTTTGCAATAAGTGGCTAACTAAAATTCTGAGAAGCGGGTAACTGAACTTACGCTAGCTCTTTGTACAAGCACACTGCAACTTCTTTTTCGCTTACAAGGTTCTACGAAGGAGTCCATGGCATCAATTTCTTGGATACACAGTCCCAATACTTCTTTCTTTCCACACAGCATTAGTAAGTCGAATGGTTAATCTGGTAAGATGGTGCGTCCTTGATATGTTATATGAGGACGTGTAGTCAGACTAGTTGTAGCTACACACATCACACTCGCTTTTACTGTATATTTCATGTGATTACATTTGGCATACCGAGATCTAAGCAATCTACAATAGGATGAAAGACTTGCATCCTTCACATTATTGGCGAACTCAGTTCATAGAAACAAGCAATTCAACCATTCTGTGGGCAAATCAAAAGCGCCACTAGAATATTTTTCACTACCCCAATCATACACGCAAAAGGGGTGACGCCACCGTAGGGGCTGGTATGGGAGGCCACCTTGGGTGGCTGGAAAGTGTGCACCTAGTTTGAGTCGTCTAGGTTGGCCTAGGCTAGTTATGTTCGTCCCAACGCACGACCAGGCAATGTAAAAAATGAAGAAAAACATTTCAATTTGGATGGGCCAATAACATAAGTGCAAGGAAGGCCCTATAACATGCTCGTAGCCCAAATGAGCGCCTCCCATATCGATCGACAGCAGGAAAAATCCCAATTCCATCCCTCCAGCCTCTAGTCCGGTTCGCTCCAAACCTAGCCGCCGCTGTACAGACCAACACAACACTTCCTCGCACCCTCATTAGAGGGAGGTCGCCGGGCTTCAAGCGAATGGAAGGACAAGAAGATGAAGATCCTGCCCTAGGTGTAGCCTGCGTGGGAGGCAGCGGCGGCAGCACAGGCATGGCATCGAGCTTGCGCAAACGGACAGTCACAGCTTGCAAGAGCAGCATGGGCAACGAGCAGGTACATTGATAACCACAAGTATAGGGTATTAGTTGTAGACTCTCTCGATAAGTAAGAGTGTCGAACCCAACAAGGAGCTAAAGGTAGAACAAATATTCCCTCAAGTTCTATCGACCACCGATACAACTCTACGCATGCTTGAAGTTCGCTTTACCTAGAACAAGTATGAAACTAGAAGTACTTTGTAGGTGTTGTGGGATAGGTTTGCAAGAATATAAAGAGCATGTTAATAAAAACTAGGGGCTGTTTTAGGTAAAGAAGCAATAAAGTTAGTATAGCGAGTGTGGAAAAGTGGTTGGTAGGAGTTGCGAAATTGTCCCTAAGCAATTGACTACTTTACTAGACCGATAGCAAGTTTTATGTGGGAGAGGCCACTGCTAGCATGTCATCCCTGACTTGGAATTCTATGCACTTATGATTGGAACTATTAGCAAGCATCCACAACTACTAACGTTCATTAAGGTAAAACCCAACCATAGCATTAAGACATATTGGTCCCCCTTCAATCTTGTATGCATCAATTTCTATGCTAGGTTGAATCTTCTGTCGCTGTTGGGGATATGACTACCAGGAATGACCTGCCTAGGAGGGGCTGGGTCAATAGCAATGGCAGGTTAACTAAAGGAAGCCCGAAGAGTACACAAGGTGACGGTTTATGATAAGATTTGTAGTAGGCCGAAGCCCAGAGGCGGCTTAAGACCCATGAGTATAAACCGCCATGTATGATAAGACTTGTAAAGCAAGGCATGTAAAAGACTTCACCGAGCCAGACACGTTGTATGAGCCGGCCGGGACTCTGTAGGCCGTAGGGCGTCTACCCGTGTATATAAGGGGACGACCCGGCGATGGCTTAGGGAAAGAAACAACAGATCAAGAGCCAAGCTAGCGTATTTCGCTCCTTGGTCATCGAAACCTAGCAATACCACAACAACTGGACTATGCTTTACCTTCACCGTAAGGGGCAGAACAAGTATAAACCTCTCGTGTCCTTTGCCCCGATTAACCCCTTTAAGCTTCCTAGTTGCGATGGATTCCCGACTAAGTCCTTTCAATAGGACATCTGCCGTGACAATTCCACGACAGTTGGTTCCCACTGTGGGCCAGCGCATGGTGGATTTGAGTTCTTGAAGGGAAGCTTCGATGGGCTCAAGGGATACGCTGTGGGCCGGATCACCAAGAGTCGTTGTGGGAAGCTCTACATTGACGATGCAGGCTTCGGCAGAATCCACATCTTTATCAGCCGGATTGGCGAGCCGGGCCCTGAGCCGGACATCTGCACCGACCTCATCGAGACGGCTCAGCGTGCGAGACCTTCCCGGACTCAGCCTGCCGTGAGGCGTGCCTTGGTATGTTGCATCCATGGAGGGGAGTTTTCTGAAGGATCTATGGATGGCGGCGAGATGGCTGTCCACTCTGACGGCGAGGCGTCCACAGGAGAGACGGATTCATTGTATCAACTAAAGGATGGCGGGCTTGGGGGCTATTGCGATGGCAGCAGTATTCCGGACCCCTTTGAGCCGCTGAATAGAGCCGAAATCTTCATGGTTGGTATGTAGCCCGTTCAAAACTCTATGGCTACAGCAGCGATAACCACCGGATCGGCAGCGGCCGGGTCAGGAGACCCCGCGCGCCCGCCGGCTCAGGTGCTGATGGATCTCATGGATAGGATGACGACCCTATTGACCACCGTGGTTGAACCGGCAGACAAAGCTCAACATGATGCGGAGGTGGCACGGTTATGTGGGGAAGTAGCTCAAGCTAAGGAAAACTTGGTGGCAGAGGACGTCCGGATGGCTGCAGAATGGGCGTCTTTAGACGCTCGGGCTCAGCAGCTTCAATCAGAGGCTTTTCAGCTTTCAATGAATCTGAACGCGTCAAACGAGGTCATGAGGAGAAGGCACCAGAAGACTCAATCATGTATGCCCCTTACTTATGATCCTAAGAATCTTTTCCACACACCCGGGGCTAGTCCCAGTAACCCACCGGAGGCAAAGCGGGTCACAACACCCGGGGCTGGGGGGCCGGCTCAGCCGCGAGCTATGCAACCCCCGCGGATGAATACGGCTCCGCCTCGTTATACACCAACACCGCCGGGTCATTTTTCTAACCCTTTGGAGAATCTGATTGCTGCATCGGCACGCCTGGCGGCTCTCCCAATGGAAGGCGATTCCCCGACGGCGATCGAAACATGAAGGGTTAGAGATCTTCTTCAGACAGCTCTGGCACAGCTGGATTCATACTCTTATAGTCGAGACAGGATTCATTCAACCCCTCGCCCAAGCCGGAGCCCAAGCTATAGCAGGCATCTGGATTCAGCGACCATGTCAAGCAATGCTCAGCGCCATAACCAGCCACACAGGTATGAACCGGCGCATGATGGAGCTCTTAACTTGGTGGACCAGGAGAGAATCCGCCAAGAGGCTCAGCGGGCGGTTCAACAGGCAGCTGAGCAGGTGGCTCACCAGGATTTTCCGGTTTATCCAACGGCCTCTGTTGAAGCAAGTGTGGCCACAAGGACAGGAGGTGTCCCTTGTCTGGTGCCAGCTCTGCGTAATGAACGTTTGCCAAAGGACTTTAAGGGGCCTCGCAAGGTGCCTAATTACACAGCCGACTTACAGCCAGGGGCATGTTTTGAAAGTTATGAGATGGCCATGGAATTGTTGGAGGTCAGGGACGCAACAATGGCCAAGTACTTCACTATGATGTTGGATGGAACAACTCGCACTTGGTTAAGGGGGTTGCCACCCAATTCCATCGGCTCATGGGCATAGTTAAAATCCCGGTTCATTCAGAACTTTAAAGATACATGCAAGCAGCCCATGTCGATTGTGGATTTGACTAATTGCAAGCAAGAGGAAGGTGAATCGACAACCCATTGGGTGTGCTGGGTTTAGGAAATAATACATTCATCTGATAAGATGGATGCCGGCTCCGTGGTCTTAATGTTGGAGAAAAATTGCCGTTTTAAACCTCTAAAACAGAAGCTTCGGCGGCTCAAGCGTGATTGTAATGACATGGGCTAGCTGATGGCGGCTCTGGTCAAGTACGCCGATTCTGATAGTACCAAGGATCCCGCGTCTGACATAGAGAAGACAAGGATGGGAAAGAAGAATGGAAACGGCAAGGGTCACCAGCATAACCCCGCAAATCAAGGAGGAAACAATAAACATAAGGCTGACGGTAGTCTGGATTTGTGGCTAACACCAACTCATAGGGCAACAATCAACGACGTAAGGGGAGGCCACCTCCTCGGTCAGGCGGGTCAGGTCCCACTCTCGAACAGTTGCTAAATGAACCCTGTCTAAGACACGGCACCAGGGAGAAGCCGGCCACCCATCTATGGAAAGACTGTATGATCATGAAGGCTTTCAAGAATTCTAACATGTTCGACTGTAATCATGGACCTAGCAGTGGCTCAGGCGGTGGCGGTTTCCACTGCCCGGGCGGCGGCTCAAGTGCTGGCGGTTTTCACGGCCTGGGCGGCGGCTCAAGCAATGGAGGTTTTCATGGCTAGGGCCCTCAAGGCAACCAAGGCGGCTATAACTAGCAATCTGGCCAAGGTAGTCAACAGCAGCAGCAATCCAGGTATCAGAGTAACCCAAAGCAGTTAAACAGTGGGCAGTACCACGTGTTCACCACTAGTTTGTGCAAAAGGGGCCAGAAACTTCATAAGAGAGCTGTGAATGCTGTTGAGCTGGTGGTTCCACGTTATTTGAGATGGTCTGAGCAGCCTATTATGTGGAGTAGGGAACATCACCCTCCATAGGTTGATAATCCGGGTCATCTGGCTTTGGTGGTGGCGCCTCAGGTTGGTGGATATAAATTCACTAAAGTAATGATGGATGGAGGCAGTAGCATCAACATCCTCTATTATGAGATGTTCCGTCGCATGGGGTTAACTAACAAAAGTTTTAGGACGTCCAACACTGTTTTACATGGAGTAGTACCTGGCAAGTCGGCATATCCAGTTGGTAAGATTGAGCTGGAAGTAGCCTTTGGAGATGAGCATGATTCTAGGGCGGAGAAGTTAACCTTTGAAGTGGTCAAAATCAAAAGCCCATATCACGCTCTATTTGGACGGCCGGCTTATGCTAAGTTCATGGCGTGGCCGTGTTATGTTTATCTGCAACTTAAAATGCCTAGTTATAAGGGCACCATCACTGTGCATGGGAGCCAGAAGATAGCCTTGGAATGTGAAGAAGGTGATGCTGCTTACGCCGAATCTGTTTGTGCGACAGAGGAATTGAAGTTTTACAAGGATAATGTTGACCCGGCGGACATGACATCTTTGAAGAAGCCAACTATTGAGCATGAGCCGGCGTTGAAATTTAAGTCGGCTGACAATACCAAGATGATTGACTTTGTGCCTAGCGACTCATTCAAACAATTCATTATCAGTGCTAACTTGGATCCCAAATAGGAAAGCGTGCTCATCGAGTTCATCTGTGAGAACCGAGACATATTTTCATGGAAACCTTCTGACATGCCAGGTGTACCGAGGGAACTCGCTGAGTACACTCTCAATATTGATCCAAAGTTGAAGTTGGTCAGGAAGTGTCTTCGGCGGTTCAACAAGGAAAGGTGCAAGGCTATTGGAGAAGAGGTGGCCCGGCTCTTGGCGGCTGGTTTATTGTTGAAGTTTTTCACCCAGAGTGGTTGGCTAACCCGGTGCTTGTGCTCAAAAAGAATGGCACTTGGCGTATGTGTGTGGATTACACAGATTTAAACAAGGCTTGTCCGGCCGATCCTTTTGCTCTCCCTCGTATTGATCAAATCATTGATGCTACGGCGGGTTGTGAGCGTTTGAGCTTTTTGGATGCTTATTCCGGCTATCATCAGATCAAAATGGCAGTTAAGGACCAGGAGAAGACGGCTTTCATTACTCCGTTTGGAGCCTTCTGTTATGTGTCTATGCCTTTTGGGCTTAAGAGTGCCCAGGTGACTTATCAGCGGTGTGTGCAGAACTGCCTTCATAATCAGATTGGGTGTAATGTTCATGCTTACGTGGACGATATAGTGGTGAAGTCCACAGAGAAGGAAACCTTGGTAGATGATCTGAAGGAAACCTTTGATAACCTCCGGGTCTACAAGATGATGCTCAACCGACCAAGTGCATTTTTTGGAGTCCCAGCTGGCAAGCTTTTGGGTTTTTTGGTGTCTAACAGATGCATTGAGGCTAATCCGGAGAAAATTAAGGCAATTACATTTTTGGCTAAGCCGGCATGCATCAATGACGTTCAGTGGCTGGCGGGTCGTGTTGCAGCTTTAAGCCGATTCATAAGCCAGTTGGGTGAGAAGGCTATGCTGTTGTATCAAATGATGAAGAAGATGGATGATTTTGTCTGGAGTGAGGCTGCTAATTCTGCCTTTGAAGATCTGAAAAGACAGCTCGTCGAACCGCCGGTTCTTGCTGCTCCTATTGAGAAGGAGCCACTGTTGTTATATGTGGCTGCTAACACACGTGCTGTCAGTGTGGCCATTGTTGTAGAGCGCAAAGAGGCTGGCAAGGAACATCCGGTTCAACGGCCGGTTTACTATGTCAGTCAGGTGCTCATTGAATTCAAGCAAAGATATCCACATTGGCAGAAGCTTGTTTATGGGGTGTTCATGGCAAGCCAGAAGCTGAAGCATTACTTTCAGGGTCATCCTATCACAGTGGTTAGCTCTGCTCCTTTAGGAGATATTATTCAAAATAGAGAAGCCACAGGACGAGTCGCCAAGTGGGCCATTGAGCTTGGGTCTCATAATTTAAAGTATGTGCAACGTACTGCCATTAAGTCTCAAGCACTGGTGGACTTCATTAATGATTGGACGGAGTTGTAGATACCTGAAGAGAAGCCAGACAACACATATTGGACGATTCATTTTGATGGGTCCAGACAGTTGGAAGGCTCGGGGGCTGGAGTTGTTTTAACTTCTCCTCAAGGTGAAAAGTTTTGTTATGTGTTGCGATTGATGTTTCCTTGTACCAACAACGCAGCAAAGTATGAGGGCTTACTCCATGGTCTTTGAATGGCTAAAGAAATGAGTTTAAGCCGGGCACGGTGCCTTGGCGACTCATATTTGGTGGCTCAGCAGGTATCAGGCAAATGGGACTCCAAGGACCCTCTCATGGCGGCTTATCGCCGTGAGGTTGACGCAGTTGCTGGACACTTCAAAGGTTATCAAGTGGAGCACATTGACCGTAGAAAAAACAAAGCGGCTGATGCTTTAAGCCGGTTGGGATCTTAGCGTAAGCCGGTGCCACCTAACACTTTTTTAGATGTTCTGCATAACCCTTCTGTCAAGTTGCCTATAGAGGAAGATTTGGCCGTTCCAGACCCGGAGGCACAGTTAGTGGCGGCTCTTCATGTCATTCCAGATTGGACAGTACCGTATTTGGCTTATATGACCCAGGGCGAGTTGCCAGAAGATGAGACCTTGGCTAGACAGATAACCCAGCGGTCTAAGTCAGTGACGATTTCCAATGGTGAGTTGTATCATCGCAGCGTCACCGGAGCATTTCGATGTTGTGTCTCTCCTGAAGAAGGTCAAGAAATTCTTCGTGAGATCCATGAAGGAGATTGTGGCCATCATGTCGGTTCAAAGTCTCTTGTGGCCAAAGCTTTTTGTCATGGTTTTTACTGGCTAACGGCTCACGCTGATGTGGAGGATCTGGTCAGTAGGTGCGATGGGTGTCTAAAATTTGCACGATGAGCACACGTGCCAGCTCAAGAATTGCGGATGATTCCAATCACTTGGCCGTTTGCAGTCTGGGGGCTTGACATGGTTGGACCTTTCAAAAGGTCTAAAGATAAGAAGACACACCTTTTAGTAGCAGTGGACCAGTTCACAAAATGGGTTGAGGCAGAGCCGGTCAGTAAGTGTGATGCGGCCACGGTGGTTCAATTCATAGAGAAGGTGATCTTTCATTTTGGCTTTCCACATAGCATTATCACTGATAATGGCACCAACCTGTCCCAAGGAGATATGGAAGAGTTATGTCAACGGGAGCATATCTGGCTTGATGTTTCATCAGTAGCTCACCCCCAATCCAATGGTCAAGCTGAACGAGCCAATTAGGGAATCCTGAAAGGTTTAAACCCCGGCTTATGGTTCCTTTACAACGGACGCTGGGTTGTTGGGTGGAAGAATTACCTTCTGTGATATGGAGCATCAATACTATTCCTAACAGGTCTACGGGTTATACGCCTTTCTTCATGGTTTATGGAGCAGAGGCAGTTTTTCCCAGTGACATTCGTCATGACTCGCCCCGCGTGGCGGCTTACGTTGAAGCTGATAACGAGCAAGCCCGACAGGATGCGCTTGACTTACTAGATGAGGAGCGAGACTTGGCAGCAACCTGATCAGCAATTTACCAACAGGACCTGTGCCGTTATCACAGCTACTGAGTTAAGTCCAGAACCTTTCAAGAAGGTGACCTGGTGCTCCGGCTCATCCAGGATCAGTCTGATGCGCACAAGCTATCCCCTCCTTGCAAGGACCATTTGTGGTCAGCAAGAACTTAAACAACGGGTCATATTACCTTATCGATGTTCGAGAGCACCAAGACTCACGTAAGTCGGAGGAGGAGACCCGCCGACCATGGAATATTGCTCATCTGCGGCCTTACTACACTTGAGCCACCGGCTCTCATAATATACATACTTTGACGTTGTATATATTATGGTAAGTAATAAAGCAGGACCTCTGTCCTTTTTTGATCATATATCTTTATTATTCTAATTATTCAAATGACCAGTTGGGGACTGATCGTATTCGAATCTAGCTTAACCCTTTTGGTCTGGCTCATGATCGTATTCGAATCTAGCCGTTAAACTTCATGGTCAGCAGGGGGTTTCCTGTTCAAACATAGGTCGATTCGAACCAAAGAGAACATAGTTGTCGTAACCCTCTTGATCGGCGCAAAGCCAAACTCATTAGGGGGCTTCTTGATCGTATCCGAATCATAGCATAACCCCTTTTGAGTCTGACTTGGATCGTATTTGAATCAGGGTCGTTAAAAAACTCTCAAGGTCATTTGGGGGCTTCCTGTTCAAACATAGGTCGTATTCGAACCAAAGAGAACATAGCTATCGGTGCCCTTTTGATCGGCGCAACGCCAAAGCCACTGGGGGCTACATGATCGTATCCAAATCCTAGCTTAACCCCTTTGGTCCGGTTTACTGATCGTATTCGAATCAGAAGCCTCCAAGTTTTTCTTAATGCCTGATTTACATTATTTGAAAGATACTCTTTTGTTTCATTGGTTTTTTGTTGTCTCAAATCTAACTATAAGGCTGGCTTCAATTTAAACCGGCTTGGTCCTTTGACAATAAGTTGCCAATGTATAACAGTCATCAAGCATATGGAGTATTGACAACGATTGGGTTATCACTCTTATTGTCCGGGTCATACAAGCCGGCAGTTCAGAATCAAAGAACACAGATACGACATTGTCGTTCATAAACAGACTTGTCTGTGTTTTTTCGTTAATCAAAGGCTTTTTCAGCTTTGTTTATCTTTACATCTGGTCCTGATTATTCTACTATGATAATTTCATAGTTATATATCGGGTGTTTTAACCCGTCTAGCAATAAATCGCCGGGACAGTTTTTTCATCTTTTGCATACAGGAACAGATTTCAACACTACAGATGTGATCAAGGATATAATGCATGACGGTTCAAACAGTCATATGCAACATAATACGCATGATGGCATAGGCAAAACATGCAGTTTTCACGCTAACCTATTACAAGGCATTGAGAGCCCAAAAGGTTAAAATTGTTTTCTCTCCTAAGCAGATGTCAAGCTAAGACTGGTTCATTAAGTCTTGACCAGATTATTCAGACGGTTATGACTCCCCCCTCACCGGTTCACCTCCCTCCACTGGTTGGAAGCTGGGCTTGGACCAATCAAAGCCATCCAGAGCAACAAACTCAGCTTCATCGTCAATTAGACCAGCCAGGTCAATTTCTGGGGCTAAGGTGTGTTGGCGAACCGACGGGATAAGATATGTCACTTTATACGAGGGAGTCGCCATCTTCTTATTATCAACAACAAAACCCGGCTGATATTTATCAATGTTGGTTTCCTCGCCAAGGATGGTAGCATGAGGACGAACTCCCCTCACACAAGCAACAAAGTCATCTTGATCAAACAAAGTCTCGTCTTCCTTCAAAGGGGGATACCCCTTGGCTACATCAGCCGGGTCTAGTTCAGGCACCCAGGCTTTGGAGAGGCTTAGAGCAGTTAGGGCTCCGGCTTTTGCACAAGACCACTTGACCTCTTGGAATCTGGCGGGTAAAATAGATAGCTTCTTCAAAACATCACTCAAGAGGTTGGGTCCTTGATTGGCTAGGGAGAAAATAGCAAGCGCCCATTGAGCCCCAGTATACAGTTGCTCCACCAAGGTGTAAACCGCCTTGAGTTTTGTCACGCTGTTTTGACTCAGATTATTGCTCCGTGGACCTTTGAGTATTTTCAAAAAGGTTAAGCAGGTGGCTTATATTTCTGGCAAAAACAGAGTGCAAGTAACTAATGCAAATGACCCACCAAAGATTGCAGAGACCATCTGAGACACACAGTTTTTTAAGCTGGTGAGCTCCGTGGTAACCTCCTTGAGAGCCGCCTCCGCTATCTCAACATGCTGTATCAGCAAGATTTTCTCATCGGCCCAGGATTTCTTCTCCACATCAAAACTGGTCTTCAGTTTTTCAGCTTCAGAGAGGATCAACTGGAGTTTGGAGTCAGCGTTCTTTATCTCCGCCTCTTGAGCTCCCAGCCGGGCCTTTGCAGCAGTCAATTGAGAGCCCAATTCAGTTAGGCGGTCTACAAACATGCACAGGTGTGTTAAAATTTATTTCAATAAAGGTTATAATGATTAAAGTCCCAAGTGATTTGCAATGCAACACCACTCGGCCCTTGGGGGCTAATGTTTGCCAAAGCAATTTTTTAAATGCAAAATGGCTCTTCTATGCTTAAAGTCCCAAGTGTTTTACAAGTAACAATGCTTGGCACTTGGGGGCTAATGCATGATATTAAGAAAGTTTTTTCATGTTGAGCCGGATCACACTATTTGTTTGGACTGATTCAAGGCCGTATGAAGTCAAGTACCGGCTCATTCATGATAAATTGAGCCGGTCCTTGGGGACTACTGGTGAAATTTATGCCAAATTTAAGGAAAACCTATATCACAAGTCTACAGATCATTCAGGTTCATCATAATCCGGAGACTTGGGGGCTGGCAGAGCATACGTAAGCTAGTGAAAGCCGGAGAACGTACCTCATATTTCAGCTGCAGTTGCTTGACCATCTCAATTTCTGGGTCACGGCTGGAATGCACATGACTGAGGTATCCAGACAGCACATCACTGACTTTCAGGTGAGCGTAGTGAGAGATGTCAAACCACACATTCTGCCTTTCTAAAGCTTCTTGCTTGGTAGAGTGCCGGGCCAGTATGGTTGGGTTGCCCGGCTCAACGAATCGACTACCATTAATTAAGACATCATTGTCAGAAGTTGTCAGCGGGTTAGCTGAGCTAGATGGCTCAGCGGTAGACGAATTGAGAATGGTCTCATCAACTGACGGCTCAGGAGGGTCTGCTTGAACATGGACAATAGGGTCTTCTGGTGCTTCAGATTGTTCAGGAGGAGTTGGTATTGCCGGTTCAGGAGCAGGGTATTTCGGGTCTTCTGCCGGCTTAGCCACCTTGGCTTTCTTGGATTTTGCTTGACCGCTAAGAATGGTTTCATGAGTTAGTATAAATGGTGCAGACTCAAAGATGCAGAACAAAGATAATTTTCCTTACCCAGGGGCAGTCTTGAAAGCCGGGAATTGCGTTTGTGAAGAATCGCCGGAAGAGCGAGAAACCTCCTGCAAAAGTAAAAATAAAGTTAAGAGAGTAAGGAAATAGATTCATTGATAAAAGCAAGAGACAAAGGTGAAAGAAACTTCATTCTGGCATTTTCGAGTAGTTTTTGGTAAGCCGGAGGGAAGTTCATTATCGTCATTGGTCCGGGCCTGACGACGGCTTTCATGTTGCTGCTTTTTCAAAAGAAAATGAGGATCCAAATAAGCCAAAGGGTGTGAAAACCTTGCTTTCCGGGTTACCATTCGAGGTTTCTATCTTGGCAAAGGGGTTGAGTCGGAGGAAATAGTTACCTCTTCTTCCACTGCCTGGCTGGCCCTCGTGTTATCCTGGCAATAGTCAGTGTCAATAAGATTGTTAAAAAGCAGGCCAAGAGATTCAAGGGCTACCTCCGACGCAGAAACATCATCCATCTTGAACATATCATAGGCGGTTCTTTTCTTCTTGGACTTTCGGGTCATCTTCTTGGCGGCTATGGCGGCGGCTCTAGCCTTCCTGGCAGCTTCATGATCGTATTCCTTCCAAAAGTCAGACTTGGCATGTAGGCAAATAACAGGTTAAAGGTCATGCAAGTACTTAACTACTGAAAAAAGGGAGTCAAGGGGACTTACCTCTGGTGTCGGGTTAAGCTTGCAGAAAGGATTCAATCCAACTTTACTGCAGTCCTCGTATTTGCTGTTTACGAGGGTTGTTGACATTTCAACAATGGCCTCTTCAGTCAGTTGTATAGAGCTATGACGCAGAGGGTCATCTGGTCCTCGCCATATTTATACATCAAGTTGGACCGGTGGCTCAGAGGAATGACCCGCCATGCGATCCAACAACGGAGCAGATCAACTCCGGTTAGGCCATTTCCCAATAAGGCTTGAATCCTTTTGATGGAGGGGATAAGCTTCTTACGCTCAGCAATAGTCAGCTTGTCAGGGAGCACAAACTTAGAGTCAAGACGCTCCATGCGATAACCTGACAATGGTTTTTCGTCAGCTGGCGATGTATCTTTGCAGTAAAACCAAGTTTGGTTCCAATCCTTGGGATGTGTGGGGGATATACCCTGCGGTATGACCCGGCTGGAGTTGTAAACCGGTTGGGACTTGGTAAATCGGTGGATGGTAAACCGGCGGAGAGTTAAGACAGAGAGTCAAGACAGATGGCTAAGGCAGACAATGTTAAACCGGCAGAACAATGTTAAACCGGCAGACAATGTTAAACCGGTAGACAATGTTAAACCGACAGAACAATGTTAAACCGGCAGACGTTAAGAAGCCCAGGAAGGGAAGTCAAAATAGTTTAAGTTAAAGTCCGAGTTGGACTCCACATGTAACCCGCCCCTTCAACATATATAAGGAGGGGCAGGCCTCCTCAAAGGGGGAGAAGCAAGAAACAATCTCTAGGGCTAGACACAACTAGAGGAGAGCCGGTTTACGACGACTCCCTCGTGATGATAATGAGATCTAGCCTCAAACAGCATGTAGGGTTGTTACCAAATGATGTTTCTCGGGGCCCGAAGCTATCTACACCATTGTCTTGTGTTGCGTCTCTCGATTCCGCTCAAACCCTCTCAAGCTACCACATAGATGTGTTGGCCTCGCGACTAAGTCCTCACACTATGGACATCTGACGTGACAATTCCACGACAGGATGGCTTGGTAAGACTACTAAGGGAAAGACAGCGCCCTGTCGGTGCTGAATCGAAGTTCCACCAAGTTCCAAGCTAGGGCCGTTGGTGCATTCATTCTGGCGGTTCAGATAGAAATACTCTCTAAAGAGTTCAACAGTCGGTTCTTCTTGAAGATAAACCTCGCAGAGAACTTGAAAATTGCAAATGTTGTATATGGAGTTGGGTCCAAGATCTTGTGGATGAGGCTTGAAAAAATGCAGAACGTCTCTGAAGAACTTTGAGCCAGGTGGAGAAAAACCCCGATTCATGTGATCAGTAAAAATGATGACTTCACCGTCTTTGGGTTGAGGCCGTTCTTCGGCCGGGTCAGGAGCACGATAGGACATAATGTTCTTCTCTGGCAAGTATCTGATGGTGACAAAATCCTTCAAAATGGCATCCGTGAATGTGGAAGGGACCTAGTTGCATACTGTTGGCGCTTTTGACGGCATGATGAAAAAAGTGCAAGCTGAAAAGAAAGTAATTTGCCGGTTCAATTTAATTGGTGGAATTACAGGTTAAATGATTGTAGTACAGATGAGTAATGGCGGCTTAAGTAAGGGCTAATGATATATGAAGGAGAAATGAGCCGGTATGATAAGCCCCCATGACTAAAGATATTTGAAGGTTGTCTGAGACAGAATTGACTAAGTACTAAGATAAACAAGTTTCACAAGCTATTGCTATTATTTTGGATCAAGATAGTTCAAAAAAGAAAAATAAATCTAGACCTAAAAACCAGCACAGAGGAGTTCATCAGTTCTAAGGGGACCTTTGTACAAGAGAAAGGGATCTCCTAGCATTTGAAACGGATGCAAAACAACTACCACATAGGTTATATACTTCTTTTAGATCAAAGGAGGGTGTGGTTGATAAACTAAAAGGAGTCTGCGATGAACAACAAAGAACTCAAGAAATAAACTCGCGAACCCTAATGCAGATCTAAGGTGTGAGACAACAAGAGCTTACGGATGCAGATCTACTGCGGAGGGTCACCGCCATTCTCTAGACGAGCTCAGGGTGATGCAGCGGCCACAGTTGAGGATGACGGTGAGCGCTGCGGCGGTGGCGGAGCTCGAGCGACAGAGAGGTGGAGAGAGAAGGAAGAAGAAGAAAGAGGAAGGACTGGCCGTGCCTATTTATAAGGAGATAGGTGAACAGGCAGGCGCAAAAATCGAGGAAGGTTAAAAGTAATGATTATCTAACTAAATGGATGCCTCGATTCTCGGAAACCATTTAAGATAAGGATTCGTTACAGATGACATTGTGGTGGGTTTCCAATTTTTTTGAAGATGACATCATGGCGGGTTCCAAAGCTTTTATAAAACAGCAGAAGATGGATTTCGTCTAAGTGTTGGAGATTGACAAGAACAAAGTTCAAACCAACTCGGGGCCTAATGTTGGGGATATGACTACCAGGAATGACCCGCTCAAGAGGGGCCGTGTCAATAGCAATGGCGGGTTAACTAAAGGAAGCCCTAAGAGTACACAAGGTGACGGTTTATGATAAGATTTGTAGTAGGCCGAAGCCCAGAGGCGGCTTAAGGCCCATGAGTATAAACCACCATGTATGATAAGACTTGTAAGGCAAGGCATGTAAAAGATGTTACCGAGTCGGACATGTTGTATGAGCCGGCCGGGACTCTCTAGGCCGTAGGGCGTCAACCGTGTATATAAGGGGACGACCCGGCGGCGGCTTAGGGCAAGAAACAACAGATCAAGAGCCAAGCTAGTGTATTTCGCTCCTTGGTCATCAAAACCTAGCAATACCACAACAACTGGACTAGGATTTACCTTCAGCACAAGGGGCCGAACCAGTATAAACCTCTCGTGTCCTTTGTCCCGATTAACCCCTTTAAGCTTCCTAGGTGCGATGGCTCCATGACTAAGTCCTTTCAATAGGACATCTGCCATGACAATTCCACGATAGTCACTCTTGCCCTCCAATACATAGTCCTACCAACATACAACTAACCCTATGGTGTGATCCACGTGCACGCTCATATGATGGGCACCAAAGGACAACAACATAACCACAAGCAAATTAAACCAATCATAGCAATTCACCAATTACCGATAGGTCAACGGAAATCTACTCAGACATCATAGGATGGCAACACATCATTGGATAATAATATGAAGCATAAATCACCATGTTCAAGTAAAGGGTACAGCGGGTTGCGGGAGAGTGGATTGCTGTAGATAGATGGGGGAAGTTTATAAAGATCTTGGTAAACATGACAGAGGTGTTGGTGTAGATCGCCATCACACGATGATGGCCCCGGCGGCGTTCCGGCGCAATCGGGAGAGAGGGGGGGAGAGCCCCCCATCTTCTTATTCTTCTTCTTCTTCCTTAACCTTCTCCCTAGATGGGAGAAGGGTTCCCCTCTGGTCCATGGCCTCCATGGCGGCAGAGGGCGAGAGCCCCTCTGAGATTGGATCTGTCTCTCTGTCTCTCTCTATTTCTGCGTTATAGATTCTGGCCTTTCACCGTTTCTTATATACCCGGAGATTGGTAAATCCGATTGGGCTGAAATTTTAACACGATTTGTATCCAGATATTGGCTTTCTTTCGGCGAAAGAAGGGCACCAACCGCCTTATGGGGTGTCCATGAGGGTCAGGGGTGCGCCCACCCCCTGGGGTGCGCCCCCTACCTCGTGGCCCCCTCGTGCATCGTCTCGCGTTGATTCTTCTTCCGAAAATTCACATATATTACAAAAAAAATCTCAGTATGTTTTTATCTCGTTTGGACTTCGTTTGATATGGATTTTCTGTGAAACAAAAAACATGCAACAAACAGGAACTGCCACTAGGCATTGGATCAATATGTTAGTCCCAAAAATAGTATAAAAACTTGCCAAAAGTATATGAAAGTTGTAGAATATTGGCATGGAACAAACAAAAATTATAGATACGACAGAGACATATCAGCATCCCCAAGCTTAATTCCTGCTCGTCCTCGAGTAGGTAAATGATAAAAAAGATAATTTTTGATGTGGAATGCTACCTAGCATAATCTTGATCTTGTAATCTAATCATGGCATGAATATTAAGACACGAGTGATTCACGACAATAGTCTATCATTTGACATTAAGACAATAATACTTCAAGCATACCAACTAAGCAATTATGTCTTCTCAAAATAACATAGCCAAAGAAAGCTCATCCCAACAAAATCATATAGTTTGGCTATGCTTCATCTTCGTCACACAAAATGCTCCCATCATGGACAACCCCGATGACAAGCCAAGCAATTGTTTCATACTTTAGTATTTTCAAACTTCTTTAACCTTCACGCAATATATGAGCGCGAGCCATGGACATAGCACTATATGTGGATAGAATATGATGATGGAGGTTGTGTGGAGAAGGCAAAAAAGGAGAAAGTCTCACATCGACATGACTAATCAACGGGCTATGGAGATTCCCATCAATTGATGTCAATGCGAGGAGTAGGGATTGCCATGCAACGGTTGCACTAAGAGCTCTAAGTGTATGAAAGCTCAAACTGTAAACTAAGTGGGTGTGCATCCAACTTGCTTGCTCATGAAGACCTTGGGCATTTGAGGAAGCCCATCATCGGAATATACAAGCCAAGTTCTATAATGAAAATTCCCACTGGTATATGAAAGTGAGAACTCAAGAGACTATCTATATGAAGAACATGGTGCTACTCTGAAGCACAAGTGTGGTAAAAGGATAGTAACACTGCCCCTTCTCTCTTTTTCTCTCAATTTTATTTTGTTTTGGTGGGCTTCTTTGGCCTTTTTTTATTTGGGCTTCTTTGGCCTCTTTTAATTTTTTTAAAGTCCGGAGTCTCATACCGACTTGTGGGGGAATCATAGTCTCCGTCATCCTTTCCTCGCTAGGGCAATGCTCTAATAATGATGATCATCACACTTTTATTTACTTACAACTCAATATTACAACTCAATGTCTAGAACAAAGTATGACTATATGAATGCCTCCGGCGGTGTACCAGGATGTGCAATGATCTAGTGTAGCAATGACATCAAAAAATGGACAAGACAAGAAAACATCATGATAGCTATCTTACAATCATGCAAAGCAATATGACAATGAATGCTCAAGTCATGTATATGATTATGATGGAAGTTGCATGGCAATATATCTCGGAATGGCTATGGAAATGCCATAATAGGTAGGTATGGTGGCTGTTTTGAGGAAGATAGAAGGAGGCTTATGTGTGATAGAGCGTATCATATCACGGGGTTTGGATGCACCGGCGAAGTTTGCACCGACTCTCAAGGTGAGAAAGGGCAATGCACGGTACCGAAGAGGCTAGCAATGATGGAAGGGTGAGAGTGCGTATAATCCATGGAGTCAATATTAGTCATAAAGAAGTCACATACTTATTGCAAAAATCTAAAAGTCATCAAAACCAAGCACTACACGCATGCTCCTAGGGGGATAGATTGGTAGGAAAAGACCATCGCTCGTCCCCGACCGCCACTCATAAGGAAGGTAATCAAAGAAACACCTCATGCTTCAAATTTGTCACACAACGGTTACCATACGTGCATGCTATGGGACTTGCAAACCTCAACACAAGTATTTCTCAATTTCACAATTACTCAACTAGCACGACTCTAATATCACCACCTTTATATCGCAAAACTATTGCAAGGAATCAAACATATCATATTCAGTGATCTACAAATTTTATGTAGGATTTTATGACTAACCATGTGAATGACCAATTCCTGTCATCTCTCTAAATAGATATAAGTGAAGCAAGAGAGTTTAATTCTTTCTACAAAGTATATGCCCATGTTCTAACAAATATAATTGAAGCAAAAGAGCATTCTACAAATGGCAGTTTTCTATGTGTAGGGAAACAGGCAATCCAAACTTCAAATGATATAAGTGAAGCACATGAAGCATTCTATAAAGCCGTACTCAAAAAATATAAGTGAAGTGAAAAGAGCATTTTATAAATCAACCATGGACTATCTCATACCAGCATGGTGCATCAAAGAAATGTGAAAACTAAATGAAAAAGACGCTCCAAGAGTTGCACATATCACATGAACGAAATGAAACCGAAAACATATCGATACTTGTTGAAGAAACATGGGATGCCTTCAGGGGCATCCCCAAGATTAGACGCTTGAGTTCCCTTGAATATTTACTTGGGGTTCCTTGGGAATCACCAAGCTTGAGCTCTTTCCTCTCCTCCTTCTCCTCATATCGGGGCCTCCTCGATCTTTGATCACTTCATCCACACAAAACTCAACAGAAAGCTCGGTAAGATCCGTTAGTATAATAAAGGAAATCACTACTCTAAGTACTGTTGCAAACCAATTCATATTTTGTTTTTGCATTGTAGGTACTATAATATAACTTTTCCATGGCTTAATCCACTGATAGAATTCGATAGTTTCATCAAAACAAGCCAACTATGCATCAAAAACAGAATCTGTCTTAAACAGGACAGTTTGTAGTAATCTGAACATTCACCATACTTCTCGTACTCCAAAAATTCTGAAACAATTAGGAAAAATAAACAATTTGTGTAGAAAGACAGTCAAAATGTTTCAGAACCGTTTGACGAACCAGTAAAAATGTAAAATCGCGCACTACAACCAAAGTTTCTGTTTTGCACCGCACAAACCAACAAGCAATGTAAACATCCTAAAGGCAAATCTTGGCACATTATTTTTATGATACAAATTATTTGTACTTTATAAAATCACACAACAGAAATAAATGACTCTCTAAAACTTCTGGGTTGTCTCCCTGGTAGAGCTTTCTTTAAAGCCATTAAGCTAGGCATATAGTGCTCAAGTAATGGATATACTCGGATCCCAAGGTATTGTTGGAAATATGCCCTAGAGGCAATAATAAAATGATTATTATTATATTTCCTTATTCATGATAATTTTCTATTATTCATGCTATAATTGTGTTATCCGGAAATCATAATACATGTGTGAATACATAGACCATAACATGTCCCTAGTGAGCCTCTAGTTAACTAGCTCGTTGATCAACAGGTAGTCACGGTTTCCTGACTATGGACATTGGATGTCATTGATAACGGGATCACATCATTAGGAGAATGATATGATGGACAAGACCCAATCCTAAGCATAGCACAAGATCGTGTAGTTCGTTTGCTAGAGCTTTTCCAATGTCAAGTATCATTTCCTTAGACCATGAGATCGTGTAACCCCCGGATGCCGTAGGAGTGCTTTGGGTGTACCAAACGTCACAACGTAACTGGGTGACTATAAAGGTATACTACAGGTATCCCCGAAAGTATCTGTTGGGTTGACACGGATCGAGACTGGAATTTGTCACTCCGTATGACGAAGAGGTATCTCTGGGCCCACTCAGTAATGCATCATCATAATGAGCTCAATGTGACCAAGTGTTTGGTCAGGGGATCATGCATTACGGTACAAGTAAAGTGACTTGCCGGTAACAAGATTGAACGAGGTATTGGGATACGACGATCGAATCTCGGGTAAGTAACGTACCGATTGACAAAGGGAATTGAATACGGGATTGATTGAATCCTCGACATCGTGGTTCATCCGATGAGATCATCATGGAACATGGGGAGCCAACATGGATATCCAGATCCCGGTGGTGGTTATTGACCGGAGAGTTGTCTTGGTCATGTCTGCCTGTCTCCCGAACCCGTAGGGTCTACACACTTAAGGTTCGGTGACGCTAGGGTTGTAGAGATATTAGTATGCGGTAACCCGAAAGTTGTTCGGAGTCCCAGATGAGATCCCGGACGTCACGAGGAGTTCCGGAATGGTCCGGAGGTGTAGATTTATATATAGGAAGTCTAGTTTCGGCCATCGCGAAAGTTTCAGGGGTAATCGATATTGTACCGGGACCACTGGAAGGGTCCCGGGGGGTCCACCGGGTGGGGCCACCTATCCCGGAGGGCCCCATGGGCTGAAGTGGGAGGGGAACCAGCCCTTGGTGGGCTGGTGCCCCCCCCCATGGGCCTCCCCCTGCGCCTAGTGTTGGAAACCCTAGGGGTGGGGGACGCCCCACCTGACTTGGGGGGCAAGTCCCCCCTTGGCCGCCGCCCCCTTGGAGATGGGATCTCCTAGGGACGGCGCCCCACCTAGGAGCCCTATATATAGTGAGGGGGAAGGAGGGCACCCGCACCAAAGTCCCTGGTGCCTCCCTCTCCCCTCGTAACACCTCTCCCTCAAGTTGGAGCTTGGCAAAGCCCTGCCGAGATCACCGCTGCTTCCACCACCACACTGTCGTGCTGCTAGATCCCCATCAACCTCTCCTTCCCCTTGCTGGATCAAGAAGGAGGAGACGTCTTCCCCAACTATACGTGTGTTGAACGCGGAGGTGTCGTCCATTCGGCGCTCGGTCATCGGTGATTTGGATCACGACGAGTACGACTCCATCAACCCAGTTCTCTTGAACGCTTCCGCTCGCGATCTACAAGGGTATGTAGATGCACTCCCCTCTCCCTCGTTGCTAGATGACTCCATAGATTGATCTTGGTGATGCGTAGAAAATTTTAAAATTCTTCTACGTTCCCCAATGGTGGCATCATCAGCTAGGTCTATGCGTAGTTTGTATGCACCAGTAGAACACAAGATGTTGTGGGCATCGATTTTGTCAATTTACTTACCGTTACTAGTCTTATCTTGATTCGGCGGCATCGTGGGATGAAGCGGCCTGGACCGACCTTACACGTACGCTTACGTGAGACTGGTTCCACCGACTGACATGCACTAGTTGCATAAGGTGGCTAGCGGGTGTCTGTCTCTCCCACTTTAGTCGGATCGGATTCGATGAAAAGGGTCCTTATGAAGGGTAAATAGATATTGGCATATCACGTTGTGGTTTTGGTGTAGGTAAGAAATGTTCTTGCTAGAAACCTATAGCAACCACGTAAAAAAACTTCCAACAACAATTAGAGGACGTCTAACTTGTTTTTGCAGCATGTGCCATGTGATGTGATATGGCTAAAAGGATGTGATGAATGATATATGTGATGTATGAGATTGATCATGTTCTTTTAATAGGAATCACGACTTGCATGTCGATAAGTATGACAACTGGCAGGAGCCATAGGAGTTGTCTTAATTTATTTATGACCTGCGTGTCAACATAAACGTCATGTAATTACTTTGCTTTATCGCTAACCGTTAGCCATAGTAGTAGAAGTAATAGTTGACGAGACAACTTCATGAAGACACGATGATGGAGATCATGATGATGGAGATCATGGTGTCATGCCGTTGACGACGATGATCATGGCGCCCCGAAGATGGAGATCAAAAGGAGCAAAATGATATTGGCCATATCATGTCACTATTTGATAGCATGTGATGTTTATCATGTTTTACATCTTATTTGCTTAGAACGACGGTAGCATAAATAAGATGATCCCTCACAATAATTTCAAGAAAGTGTCCCCCCTAACTGTGCACCATTGCTAAGGTCTGTTGTTCCGAAGCACCACGTGATGATCGGGTGTGATAGGTTCTAACGTTCGCATACAATGGGTGTAAGCCAGATTTACACACACAATACACTTAGGTTGACTTGACGAGCCTAGCATGTACAGACATGGCCTCGGAACACGGAAGACTGAAAGGTCGAACATGAGTCATATAGAAGATACGATCAACATGAAAATGTTCACTGATGATGACTAGTCCATCTCACGTGATGATCGAACATGGCCTAGTTGACTCGGATCATGTATCACTTAGATGACTAGAGGGATGTCAATCTGAGTGGGAGTTCATTAAATAATTTGAATAGATGAACTTAATTATCATGAACTTAGTCTAAAAACCTTTGCAAAATGTCTTGTAGATCAAATGGCCAACGCTCATGTCAACCTCAACTTCAACGCGTTCCTAGAGAAAACCAAGCTGAAAGATGATGGCAGCAACTATATGGACTGGGTCCGGAACCTGAGGATCATCCTCATAGCTGCCAAGAAAGCATATGTCCTAGAAGCACCGCTAGGTGAAGCACCCATCCCAGAGAACCAAGACGTTATGAACGCTTGGCAGTCGCGTGCTGATGATTACTCCCTCGTTCAGTGCGGCATGCTTTACAGCTTAGAACCGGGGCTCCAAAAGCGTTTTGAGCAACACGGAGCATATGAGATGTTCGAAGAGCTGAAAATGGTTTTCCAAGCTCATGCTCGGGTCAAGAGATATGAAGTCTCCGACAAGTTCTACAGTTGTAAGATGGAGGAAAATAGTTCTGTCAGTGAGCACATACTCAAAATGTCCGGGTTGCACAACCGCTTGTCCCAGCTGGACATTAACCTCCTGGACGAGGCGGTCATTGACAGAATCCTTCAGTCGCTCCCACCTAGCTACAAGAGCTTTGTGATGAACTACAATATGCAGGGGATGGTGAAAACTATTCCTGAAGTATTTTCAATGCTGAAATCAGCCGAGGTGGAAATCAAAAAGGAACATCAAGTGTTGATCGACAATAAAACCACTAGTTTAAAGAAAGGCAAGGGTAAGAAGAACTTCAAGAAGGACGGCAAGGGAGTTGTCGCGGCCGGTAAATCAGTTGCCGGGAAGAAGCCAAAGAATGGACCCAAACCTGAGACTGAGTGCTTTTATTGCAAGGGAAAGGGACACTAGAAGCGGAACTGCCCCCAAATACTTAGCGGACAAGAAGGCCGGCAACACTAAAGGTATATGTGATATACATGTAATTGATGTGTACCTTACCAGTACTCGTAGTAGCTCCTGGGTATTTGATACCGGTGCAGTTGCTCATATTTGTAACTCAACACAGGAGCTGCGGAATAAGAGGAGACTGGCGAAGGACGAGGTGACGATGCGCGTCGGGAATGGTTCCAAGGTCGATGTGATCGTCGTCGGCACGCTACCTCTACATTTACCTACGGGATTAGTTTTAAACCTCAATAATTGTTATTTAGTGCCAGCTTTGAGCATGAACATTGTATCTGGATCTCGTTTAATACGAGATGGCTACTCATTTAAATCCGAGAATAATGGTTGTTCTATTTATATGAGAGATATGTTTTATGGTCATGCCCCGCTGGTCAATGGTTTATTCTTAATGAATCTTGAACATGATGTTACACATATTCATAGTGTGAATACCAAAAGATGTAAGATTGATAATGATAGTCCCACATATCTGTGGCACTGCCGCCTTGGTCACATCGGTGTCAAACACATGAAGAAGCTCTATACAGATGGACTTTTGGAGTCTCTTGATTTCGAATCATTTGACACGTGCGAACCATGCCTCATGGGCAAGATGACCAAGACTCCGTTCTACGGAACAATGGAGCGAGCAACCAACTTATTGGAAATCATACATACTGATGTGTGCGGTCCAATGAGTGTTGAGGCTCGCGGTGGCTATCGTTATGTTCTCACCCTCACTGATGACTTAAGTAGATATGGGTATGTCTACTTAATGAAACACAAGTCTGAGACCTTTGAAAAGTTCAAGGAATTTCAGAGTGAGGTTGAGAATCAACGTGACAGGAAAATCAAGTTCTTGCGATCAGATCATGGGGGAGAATATTTGAGTCACGAATATGGCATGCACTTAAGGAAATGTGGAATCATTTCACAACTCACGCCGCCTGGAACACCTCGGCGTAACGGTGTGTCCGAACGTCGTAATCGCACTCTATTGGATATGGTGCAATCTATGATGTCACTGACTGATTTACCGCTATCATTTTGGGGATACGCTCTAGAGACAGCTACATTCACTTTAAATAGGGCACCGTCTAAATCCGTTGAGACGACACCGTATGAATTATGGTTTGGGAAGAAACCTAAGCTGTCGTTTCTTAAAGTTTGGGGATGCGATGCTTATGTCAAGAAACTTCAACCTGAAAAGCTTGAACCCAAGTCGGAAAAATGCGTCTTCATAGGATACCCTAAGGAAACCATTGGTATACCTTCTAGCTCAGATCCGAAGGCAAGATCTTTCTTCCCAAGAACGGATCATTTCTAGAGAAAGAGTTTCTCTCGAGAGAAGTAAGTGGGAGGAAAGTAGAACTCGATGAAGTATTGCCTCTTGAACTGGAAAGTAGCGCAGCTCAGGAAGATGTTCTTGTGGTGCCTGCTCCGACTAGAGAGGAAGTTAATGATGATGATCAAGGTACTTCGGATCAAGTTGCTACTGAACTTCGAAGGTCCATAAGGACACGTTCCACACCAGAATGGTATGGAAACCCTGTCCTGGAAATCATGATGTTAGACAACGGTGAACCTTCGAGCTATGAAGAAGCAATGGCGGGCCCAGATTCCAACAAATGGCTTGAAGCCATGCAATCCGAGATAGGATCCATGTATCAAAACAAAGTATGTACTTTGAAAAACTTTCCCAATGATCGGCGAGCGATAGAGAATAAATGGATCTTTAAGAAGAAGACGGACGCGGATGGTAATGTTACCATCTATAAGGCTCTACTTGTCGCTAAGGGTTATCGACAAGTTCAAGGGGTTGACTACGATGAGACCTTCTCACCCGTAGCGAAGATGAAGTCCGTCCGAATCATCTTAGCAATTGCCGCATACTATGATTATGAGACATGGCAAATGGACGTCAAAACGGCATTCCGTAACGGCTTTCTTAAGGAAGAATGGTATATGATGCAGCCGGAAGGTTTTGTCGATCCTAAGAATGCTAACAAGGTATGCAAGCTCCAGCGCTCCATCTATGGGTTGGTGCAAGCATCTCGGAGTTGGAACATTCGCTTTAATGAAATGATCAAAGCGTTTGGGTTTATGCAGACTTATGGAGAAGCCTGCGTTTACAAGAAAGTGAGTGGGAGCTCTGTAGCATTTCTCATATTATATGTGGATGACATACTTTTGATGGGAAATGATATAGAACTTTTGGACAGTATTAAGGCCTATTGAATAAGTGTTTTTCAATGAAGGACCTTGGAGAAGCTGCTTACATATTAGGCATCCAGATCTATAGAGAAAGATCGAGACGCCTCATAGGTCTTTCACAAAGCACATACCTTGATAAGATATTGAAGAAGTTCAATACGGATCAGTCCAAGAAGGGGTTCTTGCCTGTGTTGCAAGGTGTGAAATTGAGCTTAGCTCAATGTCCGACCATGGCAGAAGATAGAGAAAAGATGAGTGTCGTCCCCTATGCCTCAGCCATAGGGTCTATCATGTATGCCATGCTGTGTACCAGACCTGATGTAAACCTTGCCGTGAGTTTGGTAGGATGGTACCAAAGTAATCCTAGCATGGAACACTGGACAGCGGTCAAGAACATCCTGAAGTACCTGAAAAGGACTAAGGATATGTTTCTCGTATATGGAGGTGACGAGGAGCTCGTCGTAAAGGGTTACATCGACGCTAGCTTCGACACAGATCTGGATGACTCTAAGTCACAAACCGGATACGTGTATATTTTGAATGGTGGGGCAGTAAGCTGGTGCAGTTGCAAGCAATGCATTGTGGCGGGATCTACATGTGAAGCAGAGTACATGGCAGCCTCAGAGGCAGCGCATGAAGCAATCTGGATGAATGAGTTCATCACCGACCTAGGAGTCATACCCAATGCGTCGGGGCCGATCACTCTCTTCTGTGACAACACTGGAGCTATTGCCCTTGCCAAGGAGCCCAAGTTTCACAAGAAGACCAGGCACATCAAGCGTCGCTTCAACTCCATTCGTGAAAATGTTCAAGATGGAGACATAGATATTTGCAAAGTACATATGGATCTAAATGTCGCTAATCTGTTGACTAAACCTCTTCCGCGAGCAAAACATGATCAACACCAGAACTCTATGGGTGTTCGATTCATCACAATGTAACTAGATTATTGACTCTAGTGCTAGTGGGAAACTGTTGGGAATATGCCCTAGAGGCAATAATAAAATGATTATTATTATATTTCCTTATTCATGATAATTGTCTATTATTCATGCTATAATTGTGTTATCCGGAAATCATAATACATGTGTGAATACATAGACAACACCATGTCCCTAGTAAGCCTCTAGTTGACTAGCTCGTTGATCAATAGATGGTTACGGTTTCCTGACCATGGACATTGGATGTCGTTGATAACGGGATCACATCATTAGGAGAATGATATGATGGACAAGACCCAATCCTAAGCATAGCACAAGATCGTGTAGTTCGTTTGCTAGAGCTTTTCCAATGTCAAGTATCATTTCCTTAGACCATGAGATCGTGTAACTCCCGGATGCCGTAGGAGTGCTCTGGGTGTACCAAACATCACAACGTAACTGGGTGACTATAAAGGTATACTACAAGTATCCCCGAAAGTATCTGTTGGGTTGACACGGATCGAGACTGGAATTTGTCACTCCGTATGACGGAGAGGTATCTCTAGGCCCACTGAGTAATGCATCATCATAATGAGCTCAATGTGACCAAGTGTTTGGTCAGGGGATCATGCATTACGGTACGAGTAAAGTGACTTGCCGGTAACGAGATTGAACGAGTTATTGGGATACCGACGATCGAATCTCGGCCAAGTAACGTACCGATTGACAAAGGGAATTAAATACGGGATTGATTGAATCCTCGACATCGTGGTTCATCTGATGAGATCATCGTGGAATATGTGGGAGCCAACATGGATATCCAGATCCCGGTGTTGGTTATTGAATGGAGAGTTGTCCCGGTCATGTCTGCGTGTCTCCCGAACCCGTAGGGTCTACACACTTAAGGTTCGATGACGCTAGGGTTGTAGAGATATTAGTATGCAGTAACTCGAAAGTTGTTCGGAGTCCCAGATGAGATCCCGGACGTCACGAGGAGTTCCGGAATGGTCTGGAGGTGAAGATTTATATATAGGAAGTCTAGTTTCGGCCATCGCGAAAGTTTCAGGGGTAATCGATATTGTACCGGGACCACCAGAAGGGTCCCGAGGGGTCCACCGGGTGGGGCCACCTATCCCGGAGGGCCCCATGGGCAGAAGTGGGAGGTGAACCAGCCCCTGGTGGGATGGTGCGCCCCCCATGGGCCTCCCCCTGCGCCTAGGGTTGGAAACCCTAGGGGTGGGGGACGCCCCACCTGACTTGGGGGGCAAGTCCCCCCTTGGCCACCACCCCCCCTTGGAGATGGGATCTCCTAGGGCCGGCGCCCCCTTAGGGGCCCTATATATAGTGGGGGGAGGGAGGGCAGCCGCACCAAAGTCCCTGGCGCCTCCCTCTCCCCTCGTAGCACCTCTCCCTCTCGTTGGAGCTTGGCGAAGCCCTCCCGAGATCACCGCTGCTTCCACCACCACGCCGTCGTGCTGCTGGATCTCTATCAACCTCTCCTTCCCCTTGCTGGATTAAGAAGGAGGAGACGTCTTCCCCAACCGTACGTGAGTTGAACGCGGAGGTGCCGTCCATTCGGCGCTCGGTCATCGGTGGTTTGGATCACGACGAGTACGACTCCATCAACCCCGTTCTCTTGAACGCTTCCACTCGCGATCTACAAGGGTATGTAGATGCTCTCCCCTCTCCCTCATCGCTAGATGACTCCATAGATTGATCTTGGTGATGCGTAGAAAATATTAAAATTCTACTACGTTCCCCAACAGGTATATCGAAGCCAATTTTAATTAACAATAATTTGTGATTTAGTAGTGAGCACAAAGTAACATATATCATGCAACAACGAAGGCTAACTCTCTTCCTATGAATCAGCATGTCATAAAAGAACAATTCATGCACACATAGTAAAGCCCAATGCATAGTATAAACAGTTTCTTGCAATTTTATCATATTGGGAACATGGAGAGGCAGAGATGTAGTTCCTCTGTCATAATAATTGCAAGTAGGAGCAGCAAGCACATGCTTATTATATCTATCAAAATCATCATGTGTAGTAGTAAAACACAACCCATCAATATAATCCTTAATAAGGGCAAACTTCTCCGATATGGTGTAGTCGGGAGAATTCAAAAAGATAATAGGATTATCATGCGTGGGTGCAATAGCAACAATTTCATGTTTAACATAAGGAACTATAGCAAGTTCATCTTCATAAGGATAATTCATATTGGCATCTTGGCCACAAGCATAGCAAGCATCATCAAAAAGGGATATTTCAAAAGAATCAACGAGATCATAACAATCGTCACAGCATTGATCCTTCGGTAAATTCAAAGGGAAATTAAACAATGTATGAGTTGAATAGTTACTATCATTAGAAGGTGGGCACGGGTAGCTAATCTGCTCTTCCTCCTTTTGTTCTTTGCTCTGCCCATCATCTTTTCATTCAATGAGCCCATAGTTTCATCAATTCCTTCTTCCACAGACTCCTGGAAAATATTAGTCTCTTGTTGGACAGCGGAGGAGTCCTCAATATATGGTTTAACATAGGCATTAGAAGCATAATTATCATAACAATATTTAAGTATGGCAAAATTTTCAGACTTGTAAAGAGTAGCATCATACTTTCCAATCAAAGAAACAATTTCATAAGCACCCTTAAAAGCAACAAATTCTTCAATTTGTTGGACATAATAGTAATTATAAACACCCTTAGCATATGAAGATACGATTCCATTATCACTAAACTCACATTGGTAGGAAGGTGTTTCTTAGGGTCTTCAGAACAACAAGTAAAATCATATATTTCACATAAATTGCAAGCATAGCATTGCAAACGATGAATTTTATCCAGTAAAAGTTTCCCTTTTTGAGATAAGCGGTGTCGCACATAACAAGCATGCTCATCTAAATATTTTCCCTCAACTAAGCTAGTTGGGGTTTCAGCATGAGCACATAGGGATCAAAGATGATCCAAGTAAAAAGCTTCAGGAGTGTGATAAAATTTGATTTGTTCTTCAACCATTGGTGTAGTATTTACAACTAATTTTTTTTGGTATTTTGTGTTTCCTACCCATAACTAAAGATAGAAAATAAGAGCACAAAATAAAAACTACTTAGTGATAAAGCAAACAAGCACACATGAGAATATTCACCCCACGCTATAACTCCCCGGCAACGGCGCCAGAAAAAGGTCTTGATAACCCACAACTATAGGGGATCAGTTGTTGCCTCTTTCGATAAGTAAGAGTGTCGAACCCAACGAGGAGAAAAATGTAGGACAAATATTCCCTCAAGTTCTATCGACCACCGATACAACTCTACGCATGCTTGACGTTCGCTTTACCTAGAACAAGTATGAAACTAGAAGTACTTTGTAGGTGTTTTGGGATAGGTTTGCAAGAATGCATGTTAATAAAAACTAGGGTCTGTTTTAGGTAAAGAAGCAATAAAGTTAGTATAGAGAGTGTGGAAAAGTGGTGGTAGGAGTTGCCAAATTGTCCCTAAGCAATTGACTACTTTACTAGACCGATAGCAAGTTTTATGTGGGAGAGGCCACTACTAGCAAGTGCATAAAATACCAAGTTAGGGATGACTTGGAATTTTATGCACTTATGATTGGAACTATTAGCAAGCATCCACAACTAATAACGTTCATTAAGGTAAAACCCAACCATAGCATTAAGAAATATTGGCCCCCCTTCAATCCCGTATGCATCAATTTCTATGCTAGGTTGAAGCTTCTGTCACTCTTGGCCTCCAATACATAGTCCTATTGACATACAACTAACACTATGGTGTGATCTACGTGCGCTCTCATATGATGGGCACGAAAGGATAACAACATAACCACAAGCAAATTAAACCAATCATAGCAATTCACCAATTACCGATAGGACAACGAAAATCTACTCAGACATCATAGGATGACAACACATCATTGGATAATAATATGAAGCATAAAGCACCATGTTCAAGTAGAGGGTACAACGGGTTGCGGGGGAGTGGGCCACTGTAGATAGATGGGGGAAGGTGATGAAGATGTTGGTGAAGATGATGGAGGTGTTGGTGTAGATCGCCGTCAAACGATGATGGCCTCGGCAACGTTCCGGCGCCACGGGGAGAGAGGGGGAGAGAGCCCCCTTATTCTTCTTCTTCCTTGACCTCCTCCCTAGATGGGAGAAGGGTTTCCCCTCTAGTCCATGGCCCCTCCGAGATTGGATCTGTCTCTCTCTGTGTCTGCGTTACAGATTCTAGCCTTTCACCGTTTCTTATATTCCTGGAGATCCGTAACTCTAATTAGGATGAAATTTTAACATGATTTGTATTCGGATATTAGCTTTCTTGCGGCAAAAGAAGGGCACCAACTGCCTTATAGGGTGGCCACGAGGGTCAGGGGCGCACCCACCCCCCTAGGGCGCGCCTCCTGCCTCGTGCCCCCCTCGGGCATCGTCTCGCGTTGATTCTTCTTCCCAACATTCACATATATTCCAAAAAAATCTCCGTAAGTTTTTATCCCTTTTGGACTCCGTTTGATATGTATTTTCTGCAAAAGAAAAAACATGCAACAAACAGGAACTGGCACTGGGCACTGGATCAATATGTTAGTCCCAAAAATAGTATAAAAAGTTGCCAAAAGTATATGAAAGTTGTAGAATATTGGCATAGAACAATCAAAAATTATAGATACGATGAAGACGTATCATACATCACATCCCTAATTATATCTAATTCAACTGTTTGATTTCTGGCCAATAGTTAAATCTGTCGGTGTTGTGAAACTGCTTGTATGTAGGGAATCTATGAGAAAATTAAAGGAATTTCTGCTTATTTTATAACTCCCCCAATCAATACTGAACTGACTGAATCTGATGTATACAATCAAGTTTCCGATGCAAACATACAAGCTCATGTTGTTCTTGAGCCTGAAGTGTCTAATGAACAGACTGCTAATGAAGGATTTGATGCAAACATTTTACATGCTCCTGGTGATGAACATACAGTGTGTAATGAGGGGTCAAATGCAAGCATTTTGCAAGCTCTCATTGAAGGATTTAGTGTCTAATGATGATCTACAAGGTTATACGGGTGTGCAGGATGTGTACCAGATCAGTAGCGCCGTCATGCTTTGCTAAAAAATGGTTTTGCTTGTTTCATATGATATCTCTAGAAGAAACAGGAGTTAAAGTTTGAGTTGCATAGGCGTGTAAGCTAAGAGAGTAGTGAAAGGATATCCAAACATCGTCGGAACAGTGCACAAGGGAGTGATGTGTGGATACCTAGTTCAGGCCGGCGTTTGGGCATGCTCGCCTAGCTAGAGTGCGGGTCACTTCAGAGCCGTTGAGGGTGATGTGCTGGCATTGGCTGGCCGCACACGGATGCAGATCTAGAGTGGCAGCGGAGCGCTACGATGCGGTGGACGAGGCCGTTGGTGAAGCCCCAATGACCTTGGGGGGCGGAGGTGCGACGATGTGCTCGGTGAAGTAGCCCCGATGAGGTGGCAGACGGCGTCGGTGAAGCGCACCTGATGCGGTAGAAATTGGTGTCTGTGAGGCACATCGGTTGCGGCGGCCCACATTGTTGGTGGACCACCTGGTGCGGTGGACGAGGGCGTAGATGAGGTAGCTCCGGCGCAGAGGTGGGGAAAGAGACGAGACGAGGGGCAATTCGAGCTTTGCTTGGGTTGGCGGCGAATTAGGGATTTGAGCAATCTGGGCGCGGAAGGGGACGGCGGAGAAGGGATATTTTGCAGGGCCAGAATTGGGGCCGCCAGATATTTCAATCCGAAACGTGGAAGCACAAACTTATTTTGTTGCCGTTCTTTTTGGGGGGGGGGTGGCTGGGTGGGTGCTAAGCGTCCGTACAGCACACACGACCACCATGACACGACCCTGGTCTGCCTGGTGCCCCTACATTTGTGAATGCAAATGAATCTTCTTTCATTTGCAAACGAATTTGTATGTATTACCATGCCCGTGTTTTCCTTGCAAAGAATTAGTCATTCGAAACGAGATACTATAAATTAATTAATGAGGAGTTATTTGAAAAAAAATTGAAATGGTATCCACGCTAACGTGGATTAGAGTGTGTGTCACATAATTAGTTATTTGAATTAGAGTGTGTGTCACATAGCAGTCTCCAATTCTAATGTGGATTTCGCATTTCACGGTATCCACACTACTTTTTAATGCATATTCATATGTATATGATGAACACCATGGTAGTGAGAAAACTTTGGGTGGATTCAAACATATGACCTACAAAATAGCACAACAATCGAGTCAATGTCAACTTTTCCAAACCTAATATGGCACGAATTCGAAATAATTACCCATATGCATGGTCCTTAGTTCAAATCTTACAATGTACATGGAATTGAAACATCAATATTAAGTCTCGTACTATCTACATTCAAATGTTGTTTTCAGCGCCCCCCTCGGCACACACGCTACATACTTCCTGTATCAGTCAATCTTCATCTCCTAACCACCTTAGGAAGTTATCGGTTTCTGACACACGTTCATTCTTTCTCTCCATGTTTCGATCTCTAACTCTCTCAACTACACAACCCTCTTTTTTCCACTTTGTTACCAAATGTATTTACCTCACACACCCGCCATTGCACCCCATGCCGAGCTCTCCCTCTCTCTCTCTCTCTTTCCCTCCCACCCTCTCTCGCTAGATACATGCATTGCCTATCTAGCCCCCCAACCTCTCATGCGCACGCATGCATGTTGTCTATCTAGGTCACTACCTCGAGACTGTCTCACTCTTTCTTCCGCATGGCGGGACACACTCTCTTAATCTCGCTCTCTTTATCTCAGTCTCGATTAACCTCGTTTTCTTTCACACACAAATGATATATCTCCCTGTTCAGGCCTCGATCGACACACTCTATACTCTCTCATGCAGATTGTCTATCTAGGTCAGTCCATCCAAGTCGCCCCCACTCTTTCGACCTCATGGCGGGCTACGCTTGCTCAATCTCTCTCGCTCCCTCCCTCTCTCCCTCTCTCTCTCTCTCTCTGTATGTCTCGATTAACCTCGCTCTTTCTTGGACACAAACGATATATCTCCATGTTTGAGCCCAAATCGACATATTCGTATTGTATACTTTCTCATGCACATTGTCTATCTAGGTCACTCTCTCCAACCCGTCTCACTCTTTCGATCGCACGACGACCCACACTCACTACAAAAAATACACTTTCATGATGATACGTGTTTGTCATAGTAGGTCACGTTTTCTGTCATGCATGTACATCCATGACAAATTTATGACAGAATCAAGATTGTCATACCTGTGTTGTCGTAGAAGTGTTCCATGACATTACCAAAATTATCATCACGGAAGTGTCCACTTCCATGACGATAAATGGCGCATCATGAAAGTGCTTTCGTCAAGGGTGACCAACACGTGGCATCCACCGTAACGGGTCGCCGTTAAGCTATCGGGTCTGGTTTCGGATCTGATAACCTGTTAATAGCCCGGACAAATGGGGATTTTCCGTGTGTAAAATTCTCATTGGCCGGAGGAAACACGTGTTGGCTCACTGTTGGGACAGATGTCATCCACTCTTTGGACAGGAGGCACCTATGATAGGTCGACACGTGGCATGACCCAACAGTGGCCCATTCCGGGGAAAACAGCCGCCCCAGTAAAAATTAGCAGGCCGGCCCATATAAGGCCTACTTGTGTCAGGTCCATTTAAGCCCATGGCCCATACGAGATGTGCCAATTCGGCCGGTCAACGGCATGTTAAAGATTTGACACCATTGCGACCCATCATCAGTTCGAGCCCGTTAACAACCCGCTATAAATTTGGGCTCAATATCGGCCCGATGTGATTTTGGACTATTAATGGCCCATTCAATGGATCGTCTAATTTTCAGGATGTACATCTTTCGGCATTTTAGCGACCCATTTAAGTGTTGGGCCAATTTACGGCCCTTTGTGTCTTTCAGCCTATTGACGGTCCATAAATGAGTTGGGCCATTTGTAGTCCGAACTTAGTTTGGGCCTTTTAGCGACCCATTTAAGTGTTGGGCCAATTCCTGGCCCAGTGTGTCTTTCAGCCTGTTGACGGCCCATAAATGAGTTGGGCGATTTGTAGTCGGACCTGAGTTTTGGCCTGTTAACGGCCCATGCTCTTCATGGTTCAATACCAGCGCGGTCTCTCTTTCGGCCTGCTAAAGGCCCACATCACAGTTAGCCATTTACTGTATGACCTGACTTTCGGCCTCTTAGCGACCCATGCTCTTCATGGTCAAGTACAAGCCCGCTGTCTCTTTCGGCCTGCTAAACGCCCACAGTATAGTTGGGCCATATGTAGCCTGACCTTAGTAACGACCTTTTATCGGCCCGTGAAATCAAATGGGCCCACCTGTCGCCTGCTTCGATGTCGGCCCATTAACGAACCAGGAGGTAAGAGGGTCGATCATTACTTTCGGCCTGGTAACGGCCCATTAACTTAATGGGCCCACTAAATTTCGTACATGTCTTTAGGCCCAATTAGATAATTTGAGCCAATTACGACAAGCAATTATGCACAGGACCAAAACCGATCAAGCAAAGGTACGACATACAGGAAAAAATGTTGCACATCCAGCATATATTACAGGAAATTACATCCACTGGATAATCAAAGATTGATGCCAGTGCAAATAAATGAACAGAACCTAACGATCAACAACGTCACAATCTGCAACTCAGCGCGGATGGCGCCCATAAGCATGTGGGCAAGTTCTTGCTGCTTAGCTACACTGTCACTGAAAACATTGATCAGTTGTTGTTGCGCACGAATGTGCACCTTTGATTCCTCCACCATTTCCATCATTGCTTCAGCCATTAATTGGTTCACAAACATAAATTTTTTCCATTGCATTCGAGAAAAAGGAAACTGAACAGATTCAGTTGGCGATTTGGCAGGCTTGTATTATTGATAGTGGAGAGTGTCTCGACCACTACATCATAACATAAATTAGGAGGGGAACCAAACAGATTAATCACGATTTATTGCCATATTACCTGGCCTAGATTTATTGGAAAGAAACAATGGGGTTTCCTTGCTGTTTTCAGAGTTTTTCTTCTTATCTTTGGCAGCCTGCACCAAATTAACACACTAGCATTGCTATCATTGGCCAGGTCAAATAGTAGGAAAGCAACATTGACACAACGAACATTTGGGCAACTAGCCTACACCAAATTAACACAATATGGCACAACTATCATCAACCAGGTAAGGTAATACAAAAGCAACATTGACAAAATGAATGACTGGGCAACCAGAGCAGCACTACAATTCAGTAATATGCATGATATGAGATAGTACACTCATGCAACTTAGTATGCAAAACTACCACACAGTTTTCCTTACAAAAATCAACATTGGCGCCTTTAACATTTTGCTACAACTAATTTTAGATCAGATAAAGGTTGGATTCACGCATATTAACAAAATACATGTTGATGTAAAAAATATAGTGATATACAACCGGTACTTACATCAGCATTGGAGCACAGAGAAGTCCCGCAAGATATTTTCCTCGAATACGATCCCAATGGAGGAAGTCTTCTATTGTTTAACCTTATTTTCTAAAAGAGAGATGTGTAAGAAACATGTAGAAAATATAATCAAAATTCTATAAAATTTCATGATGCGAGGATACACACACGCTTCTTAGAATGGAGTTGACATATTTTTGCTAGACTCGACTGGACTAGTTCTTTGGCCACTGGAATCTGCTTATTATCAGTGGGAGTTGGGTTTCTCTGTGCTGGAGCAGTATCTATGAAAACTGGAGTTGGTTTATTATCTCCTGGCGTTTGGATCTTTTGCAAAGACCTAGTTTGTAACCCTTCATATTCTAACATAGATGTCTTCCCCTTGCATGTCTTATTGTAACGCCCTCGATGCGGCTATATCTCCCACGTGTCGAAGCACGACTTAGAGGCATAACCGCATTGAAAGCAATGTTGCAAGTGAGGTAATCTTCGCACAACCCATGTAATACATAAGGGAAAGAGATACATAGTTGGCTTACAATCGCCACTTCACACAATTACATGAATAAAGCATTACATCATCCAGATACAATCAAGGTCCATCTACGGAACCAAAATAAAAGAAGACTACCCCAAATGCTACACAGATCCCCGATTGAGGGAGTCCTGGATTAGGGGGTGTTCGGGTAGCCGGACTATACCTTCAGCCGGACTCCTAGACTATGAAGATACAAGATTGAAGACTTCGTCCCGTGTCCGGATGGGACTTTCCTTGGCGTGGAAGGCAAGCTTGGCGATGCGGATATTCAAGATCTCCTACCATTGTAACCGACTTTATGTAACCCTAACCCTATCCGGTGTCTATATAAACCGGAGGGTTGTAGTCCGTAGGCAATCAACTCCATACACAACAATCATACCATAGGCTAGCTTCTAGGGTTTAGCCTCCTTGATCTCGTGGTAGATCTACTCTTGTACTACCCATATCATCAATATTAATCAAGCAGGAGTAGGGTATTACCTCCATCAAGAGGGCCCGAACCTGGGTAAAACAAAGTGTTCCCTGCCTCCTGTTACCATCCGGCCTAGACGCACAGTTCGGGACCCCCTACCCGAGATCCGCCGGTTTTGACACCGACATTGGTGCTTTCATTGAGAGTTCCTCTGTGTCGTCGCCTTTAGGCCCGATGGCTCCTTTGATCATCAACAATGATACGGTCCAGGGTGAGATTTCTCTCCCTGGACAAATCTTCGTCTTCGGCGGCTTCGCTCTGCAGGCCAATTCGCTCGGCCACCTGGAGCAGATCGAAAGCTACGCCCCTGGCCATCAAGTCAGGTTTGGAAGCTTAAACTACACGACCGACATCCGCGGAGACTTGATCTTTGACGGGCTCGAGCCACGGCCAAGCGCGCCACACTATCTCGAGGGGCATGATCCGGCTCTGCCCCCGGACAGTGTCCTGGATGCCGCACACGCATCGGTTCCGACCCCTAACTCGGAGCCTATTGCGCCAATCGAGGATGAACGGTTGGACGTCACCTCAGGGGCTGCGATCCCAAAAACTATCGAGCCGAACGCTAGCCCCGCACTCTGCACGACCCGTGACTCCGAGGATCCGGACTCCTCCCCGGACTCCGAACCCCCCGTGACCCTGCCAATCGAATCCGATTGGGCGCCGACAATGGAGTTCACCGCCGCAGACATCTTTCAGCACTCGCCCTGTGGCGATATCCTGAACTCTCTCAAATCTCTCTCCTTATCAGAAGAGCCCTGGCCGAACTACGGTCAGCGAGGATGGGATACGGACGATGGAGAAATTCAAAGCCCACCAACCACCCACTTGGTAGCCACTGTCGACAATTTAAACGACGTGCTCAACTTCGACTCCGGAGACATCGATAGCATGGATGACGATGCAGGAGATACCGACGAACCAACGCCCATAGGGCATTGGACAGCCACCTCATCTCACGATGTATACATGGTGGATACCCCTAAAGGAAGCGACAACGAGGAAAAAGGGGATGGGACTGTTGGGGAACGTAGCAATAATTCAAAATTTTCCTACGTGTCACCAAGATCAATCTATGGAGTCATCTAGCAACGAGGGAGGAGTGGATCTACATACCCTTGTAGATCGCGCACGGAAGCATTCAAGAGAACGGGGTTGATGGAGTCGTACTCGTCGTGATCCAAGTCACCGATGATCCTAGCGCTGAACGGACGGCACCTCCACGTTCAACACACGTACGGAGCAGCGACGTCTCCTCCTTCTTGATCCAGCAAGGGGGAAGGAGAGGTTGATGGAGATCTAACAACACGACGGCGTGGTGGTGGAAGTAGCGGGATTCCAACAGGGCTTCGCCAAGCGCTGTGGGAGGAGGGAGATGTGTCATGGGAGGGAGAGGGAGGCGCCAGGGCTTGGGTATGGTTGCCCTCTCTTCACCCCACTATATATAGGGCCAAGCGAGAGGAGGAGGGCGCAGCCTTGCCCCTTCCTCCAAGGAAGGGTGCGGCCAAGGGGGGGAGGAGTCCATCCTCCCCAAGGCACCTCGGAGGTGCCTTCCCCCTTTAGGACTCTCCCCTCCTCTTGTTCCTTTGGCGCATGGGCCTCTAGGGGCTGGTTCCCTTGGCCCATATAGGCCAAGGCGCACCCCCTACTGCCCATGTGGCCCTCCGGGGCAGGTGGCCCCACCCGGTGGACCCCAGGGACCCTTCCGGTGGTCCCGGTACAATACCGGTGACCCCAAAACTTGTCCCGATAGCCGAAATAGCACTTCCTATATATAATTCTTTTACCTCCGGACCATTCCGGAACTCCTCTTGACGTCCGGGATCTCATCCGGGACTCCGAACAACTTTCGGGTTACCGCATACTAATATCTCTATAACCCTAGCGTCACCGAACCTTAAGTGTGTAGACCCTACGGGTTCGGGAACCATGCAGACATGACCGAGACGTTCTCCGGTCAATAACCAACAGCGGGATCTGGATACCCATGTTGGCTCCCACATGTTCCACGATGATCTCATCGGATGAACCACGATGTCAAGGACTTAATCAATCCCGTATACAATTCCCTTTGTCTACCGGTACAATACTTGCCCGAGATTCGATCGTCGGTATCCCGATACCTTGTTCAATCTCGTTACCGGCAAGTCTCTTTACTCGTTCTGTAACACATCATCCCGTGATCAACTCCTTGATCACATTGTGCACATTATAATGATGTCCTACCGAGTGGGCCCAGAGATACCTCTCCGTCACAGGGAGTGACAAATCCCAGTCTCGATTCGTGCCAACCCAACAGACACTTTCGGAGATACCTGTAGTGTACCTTTATAGCCACCCAGTTACGTTGTGATGTTTGGCACACCCAAAGCACTCCTACGGTATCCGGGAGTTGCACAATCTCATGGTCTAAGGAAATGATACTTGACATTAAAAAGCTTTAGCATACGAACTACACGATCTAGTGCTATGCTTAGGATTGGGTCTTGTCCATCACATCATTCTCCTAATGATGTGATCCCGTTATCAACGACATCCAATGTCCATGGTCAGGAAACCGTAACCATCTATTGATCAACGAGCTAGTCAAATAGAGGCTTACTAGGGACATGGTGTTGTCTATGTATCCACACATGTATCTGAGTTTCCTATCAATACAATTCTAGCATGGATAATAAACGATTATCATGAACAAGGAAATATAATAATAACCAATTTATTATTGCCTCTAGGGCATATTTCCAATAGTCTCCCACTTGCACTAGAGTCAATAATCTAGTTCACATCGCCATGTGATCAATACTCACAGGTCACATCGCCATGTAACCAACATCCATAGAGTTTACTAGAGTCAATAATCTAGTTCACATCACTATGTGATTAACACTCAATGAGTTCTGGGTTTGATCATGTTGCTTGTGAGAGAGGTTTTAGTCAATGGGTCTGCTACATTCAGATCCGTATGTACTTCGCAAATCTCTATGTCATCTTGTAGATGCAACTACTACGCTACATTTGGAGCTATTCCAAATAACTGTTCTACTATACGAATCCAGTTTACTACTCAGAATAATCTGGATTAGTGTCAAAGTTTGCATCGGCGTAACCCTTTACGACGAACTCTTTTACCACCTCCATAATCGAGAAAATTCCTTAGTCCACTAGTTACTAAGGATAACTTTGACCGTTGTCTTGTGATCCATTCTTGGATCACTCTTGTACCCCTTGACTGACTCATGGCAAGGCACACTTCAGGTGCGGTACACAGCATAGCATACTGTAGAGCTTATGACAAAAGCATAGGGGACGACCTTTGTCCTTCCTCTTTCTTCTGCCGTGGTCGAGCTTTAAGTCTTAACTTCATACCTTACAACTCAGGCAAGAACTCCTTTGACTGATCCATCTTGAACACCTTCAAGACCATGTCAAGGTATGTGCTCATTTGAAAGTACCATTAAGCGTTTTGATCTATCCTTATAGATCTTGATGCTCAATGTTCAAGTAGCTTAATCCAGGCTTTCCATTGAAAAACACTTTTCAAATAACTCTGCATGCTTTCTAGAAATTCTACATCATTTCCGATCAACAACATGTTAACAACACATACTCATCGGAAATTTTATAGTGCTCCCACTCACTTCTTTGGAAATACAAGTTTCTCATAAACTTTGTATACACCCAAAATCTTTGATCATCTCATCAAAGCATACATTCCAACTCCGAGATGCTTACTCTAGTCCTTAGAAGGATTGCTGGAGCTTTGCATACTTATTAGCATCTTTCAGGATTGAAAAAACCTTCCGGTTGTATCACATACAACCTTTCCTCAAGAAAATCATTGAGAAAACAATGTTTTGACATCCTATCTGCAAGATTTCATAAATAATGCAGTAATCGCTAATATAATTCCAACAGAATTTTAGCATCGCTACGTGTGAGAAAGTCTCATCGTAGTCAACTCCTTGAACTTGTCGGGAAACATCTTAACGACAAGTCGAGCTTTCTTAATGGTGATACATACCATCATTGTCCGTCTTCCTTTTAAAATCCATCTGTACTCAACAGCCTCACGACCATCGAGCTGTTCTATCAAAGTCTACACTTTGTTTCCATACATGGATCCTCTCTCGGATTTTATGGCCTCGAGCCATTTATCGGAATCCGGGCCCACCATCGCTTCTCCATAGCTCGTAGGTTCATTGTTGTCTAGCAACATGACTTCCAAGACAGGATTACATACCACTCTGAAGTAGTATGCATCCTTGTCATCCCACGAGGTTTGGGAGTGACTTGATTCGAAGTATCATGATCAATATCATAAGCTTCCACTTCAATTGGTGTAGGTGCCACAGGAACAACTCTTTGTGCCCTGCTATACACTAGTTGAAGTGACGGTTCAATAACCTCATCAAGTCTCCACCATCCTCCCACTCAATTCTTTTAGAGAAACTTTTCCTCGAGAAAGGACCCGATTCTAGAAACAATCCCTTATTGCTTTCGAATCTGAGACAGGAGATATACCCAACTGTTTTGGGTGTCCTATGAAGATGTATTTATCCGCTTTGGGTTCGAGCTTATCGACCTAAAACTTTTTCACATAAGTGTCGCAGCCCCAAACTTTTAAAAAATGACAACTTAGGTTTCTCTAAACTATAGTTCATACGGTGTCATCTCATCAGAATTACGTGGTGCCCTATTTAAAGTGAATGTGGTTGTCTCTAATGCCTAACCCATAAACTATCGTGGTAATTTGATAAGAGACATCATGGTATGCATCATATCCAATAGGGTGTAGTTATGATGTTCGGACACACCATCACACTATGGTGTTCCAGGCTGTATTAGTTGTGAAACAATTTCCACAATGTCTTAATTCTGTGCCAAACTCATAATTCAGATATTCATCTCTATGATCATATCATAGATATTTTATCCTCTTGTCACGACGATCTTTCAACTTCACCCTGAAATTACTTGAACCTTTCAATAATTTAGACTCGTGATTTATCAAGTAAATATACTCAACATCTACTCAAATCATTTGTGAAGTAAGAACATAACGATATCCACTACATGCCTCAGCACTCATTGGACTGCACACATCAAAATGTATTACTTCCAACAAGTTGCTTTCTAGTTCCATTTTACTAAAACCGAGGCTTTCAGTCATCTTGCCCATGTGGTATGATTTGCATGTCTCAAGTGATTCAAAATCAAGTGAGTCCAAACGCTCCATTTGCATGGAGTTTCTTCATGCATATACACCAATAGACATGGTTCGCATGCCTCAAACTTTTCAAAAACGAGTGAGCCCAAAGATCCCTCAACATGGAGCTTCTTCATGCGTTTTATACCGATATGACTTACGTGGCAGTGCCACAAGTAGGTGGTACTATCATTACTATCTTATATCTTTTGGCATGAACATGTGTATCACTATGATCGAGATTCAATGAACCATTCATTTTAGGTGCAAGACCATTGAAGGTATTATTCAAATAAACAGAGTAACCATTATTCTCCTTAAATGAATAACCGTATTGCGATAGACATAATCCAGTCATGTCTATGCTCAACGCAAACACCAAATAACAATTATTTAGGTTTTAATACCAATCTCGATGGTAGAGGGAGCGTACGATATTTGAACAACCTTGGAAATACTTCCAACACATATCGTCATCTCACCTTTAGCTAGTCTCCGTTTATTCCGTAGCTTTTATTTCGAGTTACTAACACTTAGCAACCGAACCGGTATCTAATACCCTGGTGCTACTAGGAGTACTAGTAAAGTACACATCAACACAATGTATATCCAATATACTTCTATCGACCTGGACAGCCTTCTAATCTACCAAGTATCTAGGGTAATTCTGCTCCAGCGGCTGTTCCCCTTATTACAGAAGCACTTAGTCTCGGTTTTGGGTTCAACCTTGGGTTTCTTCACTAGAGCAGCAGCTGAATTGCCGTTTCATGAAGTATCCCTTCTTGCCCTTGCCCTTCTTGAAACTAGTGGTTTCACCAACCATCAACAATTGATGCTCCTTCTTGATTTCTACTTTGGTGTCAAACATCGCGAATATCTCAAGGATCATCATATATGTCCTTGATATATTATAGTTCATCACGAAGCTCTAGAAACTTGGTGGTAATGACTTCGGAGAAACATCACTATCTTATCTGGAAGATCAGCTCCCACTCGATTCAAATGATTGTTGTACTCAGACAATCTGAGCACAAGCTCAACAATTGAGCTTTTCTCCCTTAGTTTGCAGGCTAAGAAAATCGTCGGAGGTCTTATACCTCTTGACGTGGGCACGAGCCTGAAATCCCAATTTCAGCCCTCGAAACATCTCATATGTTTCGTGATGTTTTAAAACCGTCTTTGGTGCCTCAATTCTAAACCGTTTAACTGAACTATCACGTAGTTATCAAAATGTGTATGTCAGATGTTCGCAACATCCATAGACAACGTTCGAGGTTCAGCACACTGAGCAGTGCATTAAGGACATAAGCCTTCTACGAAGCAATGAGGACAATCCTCAGTTTACAGACCTAGTCCGCATAATTGCTACTATCAACTTTCAACTAAATTTTCTCTAGGAACATAACTAAACAGTAGAACTGAAGCGCGAGCTACGACATAATTTGCGAAGACCTTTTGACTATGTTCAGGATAATTAAGTTCATCTTATGAACTCCCACTCAGATAGACATCCCTCTAGTCATCTAAGTGATTACATGATCCGAGTCAACTAGGTCGTGTCCGATCATCACGTAAGACGGACTAGTCAACATCGGTGAACATCTTCATGTTGATCGTATCTACCATATGACTCATGCTCGACCTTTCGGTCTTCTGTGTTCCGAGGCCATGTCTGTACACATGCTAGGCTCGTCAAGTCAACCTAAGTGTTTCACATGTGTAAATCTGTCTTACACCCGTTGTATGTGAACGTTAGAATCTAACACCCGATCATCACGTGGTGCTTCGAAACACGAACTGTCGCAACGGTGCACAGTTAGGGGGAACACTTTCTTGAAATTTTAACGAGGGATAATCTTATTTACTACCGTCGTTCTAAGCAAATAAGATGTATAAACATGATAAACATCACATGCAATCAAATAGTGACATGATATGGCCAATATCATATTGCTCCTTTTGATCTCCATCTTCGGGGCTCCATGATCATCATCGTCACCGGCATGACACCATGATCTCCTTCGTCCTGATCTCCATCATTGTGTCTCCATGAAGTTGTCTTGCCAACTATTACTTCTACTACTACAGCTAACGGTTAGCAATAAAGTAAAGTAATTACATGACATTTATGTTGACACGCAGGTCATAAATAAATTAAGACAACTCCTATGGCTCCTGCCGGTTGTCATACTCATCGACATGCAAGTCGTCATTCCTATTACAGGAACATGATCAATCTCATACATCACATATATCATTCATCACATCCTTTTGGCCATATCACATCACATAGCATACCCTGCAAAAACAAGTTAGACGTCCTCTAATTGTTGTTTGCATGTTTTACGTGGCTGCTATGGGTTTCTAGCAAGAACGTTTCTTACCTACGCAAAACCACAACGTGATATGCCAATTGCTATTTACCCTTCATAAGGACCCTTTTCATCGAATCCGTTCCGACTAAAGTGGGAGAGATAGACACCCGCCAGCCACCTTATGCAACTAGTGCATGTCAGTCGGTGGAACCGGTCTCACGTAAGCGTACGTGTAAGGTTGGTCCGGGCCACTTCATCCCACGATGCCGTCGAAAACAAGATTGGACTAGTAATGGTAAGCATATTGAACAATATCAACACCCACAACTACTTTGTGTTCTACTCGTGCATAGAATCTACGCAATAGACCTAGCTCTGATACCACTATTGGGGAACATAGCAATAATTCAAAATTTTCCTACGTGTCACCAAGATCAATCTATGGAGTCATCTAGCAACGAGGGAGGAGTGGATCTACATACCCTTGTAGATCGCGCGCGGAAGCATTCAAGAGAACGGGGTTGATGGAGTCGTAGTCGTCGTGATCCAAATCACCGATGATCCTAGCGCCGAACGGACGGCACCTCCGCGTTCAACACACGTACGGAGCAGCAATGTCTCCTCCTTCTTGATCCAGCAAGGGGGAAGGAGAGGTTGATGGAGATCCAACAACACGACGGCGTGGTGGTGGAAGTAGCGGGATTCCAACAGGGCTTCGCCAAGTGCTGTGGGAGGAGGGAGATGTGTCATGGGAGGGAGAGGGAGGCGCCAGGGCTTGGGTATGGTTGCCCTCCCTTCCCCCCACTATATATAGGGCCAAGGGCGCAGCCTTGCCCCTTCCTCCAAGGAAGGGTGCGGCCAAGGGGGGGAGGAGTCCATCCTCCCCAAGGCACCTCGGAGGTGCCTTCCCCCTTTAGGACTCTCCCCTCCTCTTGTCCCTTTGGCGCATGGGCCTCTAGGGGCTGGTTCCCTTGGCCCATATAGGCCAAGGTGCACCCCCTACAGCCCATGTGGCCCTCCGGGGCAGGTGGCCCCACCCGGTGGACCCCAGGGACCCTTCCGGTGGTCCCGGTACAATACCGGTGACCCCAAAACTTGTCCCGATAGCCGAAATAGCACTTCCTATATATAATTCTTTTACCTCCGGACCATTCCGGAACTCCTCTTGACGTCCGGGATCTCATCCGGGACTCCGAACAACTTTCGGGTTACCGCATACTAATATCTCTATAACCCTAGCGTCACCGAACCTTAAGTGTGTAGACCCTACGGGTTCGGGAACCATGCAGACATGACCGAGACGTTCTCCGGTCAATAACCAACAGCGGGATCTGGATACCCATGTTGGCTCCCACATGTTCCACGATGATCTCATCGGATGAACCACGATGTCAAGGACTTAATCAATCCCGTATACAATTCCCTTTGTCTACCGGTACAATACTTGCCCGAGATTCGATCGTCGGTATCCCGATACCTTGTTCAATCTCGTTACCGGCAAGTCTCTTTACTCGTTCTGTAACACATCATCCCGTGATCAACTCCTTGATCACATTGTGCACATTATAATGATGTCCTACCGAGTGGGCCCAGAGATACCTCTCCGTCACAGGGAGTGACAAATCCCAGTCTCGATTCGTGCCAACCCAACAGACACTTTCGGAGATACCTGTAGTGTACCTTTATAGCCACCCAGTTACGTTGTGATGTTTGGCACACCCAAAGCACTCCTACGGTATCCGGGAGTTGCACAATCTCATGGTCTAAGGAAATGATACTTGACATTAAAAAGCTTTAGCATACGAACTACACGATCTAGTGCTATGCTTAGGATTGGGTCTTGTCCATCACATCATTCTCCTAATGATGTGATCCCGTTATCAACGACATCCAATGTCCATGGTCAGGAAACCGTAACCATCTATTGATCAACAAGCTAGTCAAATAGAGGCTTACTAGGGACATGGTGTTGTCTATGTATCCACACATGTATCTGAGTTTCCTATCAATACAATTCTAGCATGGATAATAAACGATTATCATGAACAAGGAAATATAATAATAACCAATTTATTATTACCTCTAGGGCATATTTCCAACAGGGACGGGAATTCGACCCCCCGAAAAGCAATCAAAGCGTCGGCGTAAACGCCCACCCAAGCCCCGCCTCAACAAAAACCCAGCCATAGAGCAGGACGAGCCGGCAGATGACGAGGAGGCCTCAAAGCAACCGTCCGAACAGGGCAACATGGATAGAGAAACCGAACATCCCTCCTCCGGTGAAAACGGCGACCTCACGCCGAATAAACCTATAGAGCAGAAGAATCTCCATGAGAGGCTCATCGCAACTGCACGAAGCCTAAAGAAGCAGAAGCGGAAGCTAAAAACAGCGGAAGACGCACTCCGGATCAGATGGAGTAAAGTAATCGATACCACAGATAAGTACGGCGATAGTCGCCGCACTAAAAGCTATCCGAAAAGAAAGCTACTGCCTGAATTCGACGAAGAGGCCCCAGAGCCCTCGCATTCAAAAAATGAAAAAGCCACACGGTCGGATAGACGACCCCATAAAGCGGCAAGCGGCGCCGCACCGAAATCGTCATGCGACCCACTTAAGGATTCGCATCACGGCCCAGTCAGGTCCATTTATGGGCCAAGAAAGCAAGCTCTCGTAAGCAACGGTATGAAGCCATCATCAGAATCCGGCACACCCAAATACAGGGGCGCCGCACACCCCCTATGTTTCACCGATGAGGTCCTGGACTATGAATTTCCAGAAGGATTCAAACCCGTAAACATAGAGGCATATGATGGAACAACAGACCCTGGAGTCTGGATCGAGGATTATATCCTCCACATACACATGGCTAGAGGAGATGATCTCCACGACATAAAATATCTACCCCTTAAGCTTAAAGGTCCAGCCCAGCATTGGCTTAAAAGCCTTCCCGAAAACACAATGGGAAGCTGGGAAGAGCTCGAGGATGCTTTCCGAGCAAACTTTCAAGGGACCTATGTCCGCCCTCCGGATGCAGGCGATCTTAGTCACATAACTCAACAACCCGGAGAATCAGCTCGGCAGTTCTGGAATAGATTCCTCACTAAAAAGAATCAGATAGTCGACTGTCCGGACGCTGAAGCCTTAGCAACTTTCAGGCATAACGTCCGAGACGAATGGCTCGCCAGACACCTCGGCCAAGAAAAGCCAAGAACAATGGCCGCACTAACAAGCCTCATGACCCGCTTTTGTGCAGGGGAGGACAGCTGGTTGGCAAGGTGCAGCCCCAGCAACCCAAGTACATCCAAAACTAGGGATGGAAACGGAAAACCGCGACGCAACAAGGACCGTCGCTGGACTAAGGACAAAAGTCTGAAGAGCACGGCAGTCAATGCCGGATTCAAAGGCTCATGACAAAATCAGGAAAAATCGCCCCCCAAGATAACAGGGACGATCCATCCAACCTGAATAAAATCCTGGACATGATATGTCAGATACACAGTACTCCCGGGAAGCCTACTAACCATACCCACAGAGACTGTTGGGTTTTCAAACAATTCGGCAAACTCAATGCCGAACACAAGGGGCTCGACACACCAAGCGAAGACGAGGACGAACCCGAAAAGCAGAGCACTAGGAAACAAAAGAACTTCCCACAAGAAGTAAAAACAGTGAACTCACTTCACATAACAAAACGTGCGGCGCCCGTAAAGGTACGCACCACACGGCCCAAAGGGTCCTGCCACTGGTTGTCAAAACCGATCATCTTCGATCAGCTAGATTATTCTAGGAATATCAAAAATGTAGGCTGGACTGCCTTGATACTCGATCCAATAATTGGCGGACTCCAGTTTTCAAACGTCCTTATGGACGGCGGTAGCGGACTAAACCTGATATATCAGGACACAATCCAGCACATGGGGATAAACCCAGCAAGAATCCACCGCAGCAAAACCTCCTTTCAAGGGGTAATACCTGGTCCGGACACCCATTGTATGGGTTTTCTCTGGCTCACAGTCACATTCGGCTCTGCCGATAACTTCCGCCGTGAAAAGCTGACCTTCCATATCGTCCCATTTTCAAGTCGCTATCAAGCACTACTGGGACGCGAAGCTTTCGCTCGCTTTAGCGCAATACCGCATTATGCATCTCTTACACCTAAGATGCCCGGTCCACGAGGCATCATCTCCTTGAAGGGGAAGCACTAAAGTGCGCCTCCCCAAGCAAAGGGCTGTGCGGCCGCTTTGACAACCCGCAGCAAAAATGGCCTCACCGGCCAAAAAACTTCGAAATAGGTCATTCAAGACCATGAACACGGATAGACGAGTTCGGTGCAAAATCATCATTGATGCAGGCCTAGAAGCCATATACCCCCGCACTAGGGGCTCCACGCATATACAATAAGAGATAATAAAGCTCAAACTTATATATCTTACTTTATACTTTGCTTATTTTAAACTTTTTCGGCATGACCCGTTTTTAACTCAGTTCCTCCCTTTTACAGATGAACGTCGTGCGGCGCCCGTCCAGGATACGGCACAACGGAGACACAGGCGCAGACGTGCAGTAGGGACCCGTCCTAAAGGATTCTTTTTAGATTAAGACCCTACGTAAACTTTTTTTACTGTCTCTTATTGCTACACATCCCCTGGTTCTTTTCTTTCTGATATAACCAAGGAGGAGGCTGGCGTCTTGGCATGTGGCCACGTCAGAATTTTTGCACGTACCTGGACACTAGGGGCTTTTTTAATAAAGAGTGTTGTTTCGCCCGCACTCATAAAGACTGAACACCTTAGGGAGTGTTCGGCGTCGCGAGTTTTGGCATTATATGCATTAGCTCCGAATCATGTCTTTGGTCAAATGTTGGGTTGCCCGGCTCCTGAGTTCGGCTACTTTACGTTCCGCTCTATTGGCTAAGGTAGCACCAGGAGAACTACTGCGATTGTGCCCCCGGTTCGGCCGGGCGAGCACCTCAGTAGAGAATGCCGAAAACTGACTGTCATGATGTAGCATGAGACTGGTCAGCCACTCGATGACCTATCGGAATCTATCGGATTCCTCCGCTTTAATGAAGGGCCGCTTCCCGGTCAGGCACACACGCGTCCCGAATTCGGATGAGCGCAGTTGCCACCAAGGAGCTACCTAAAGAGTCTCATTGTCAAACACCTATGGCTAAGTGAAAGTGTTAAAGCATTATAGTCCGGTTGCCTAACCCGCTGCGCTATCACCTCCTTTGTAGGACCAAGACGTTGGGTTAAGTGTGAAAATGCGTCTTCTGCGAGCACCCCTGCACTATGTGCGTGGGGGCTGAAGCCAACGACTGCCATCTTTCAGATTCTATATATATCTTAAAACGGCCGCATAGGAGGTGTTCCCAATACTTGGAAGCACAAGTATAAAAAAGGCCACTACAGTTTATCAAAATATTACTTTATAATTACATATGCTATCATAACATAGCATCTTTCAGGCACTGCGTCTCTATTATACGAGCGCCTTCAAGAACTTCCTGAAAATAGTGCTCGGAGGGTACTCGGCTTTTGTCCGAATCTCGGGACGTAACAATGGTGGTCTCCATCTCTGCCCAGTATGTATTAACATGGGCAAGAGCCATCCTAGCACCCTCTATGCATGCTGACCTCTTCATCGCATTTATACGCAGCACCGCGTCAAGGAATTGCTGCACCAAGCTGAAATAACTCTTCAGCTTCGATCTCCCCGGCCACAGGTGACCCATGACGTACTTCATGATGAGTCCAGACAACCTACTCAGTTTGGCCCATTGAGCCAAACGATCATCCACTGACAGTGGACGCTCTGGATTGTGAAACTGCGACCAGAAAAGTTTTTCCACCTCGTGATCTTTCTGATCATGAAAGTGTTCGGTCGCATCAGCAGCACTCGCTGCCAAGTCCAGACAGGTATCCTCCACACTCCACATCCGGTCCAACGGAGCAAACTTCGGATCACAAAACTTCCTCCGCAGCATAAAGGGCTTTCCGGCCGCTATCTGTTGGGCCTGATGCAGCTCCTCCTTCGCCGCTCTCATCACAGAGCGAGCATCCTTGGCATCGGCAACGGCCTTCTCTAAGTCCGTCTGTCTCTCCCGGTCTTCTTTCTCAAGAAGTTTGCAATGGTCTGCAACGCTCTTTAACTTCTCGGTCATCTCGGCCATTTCTTCTTTGCTTTGGCAGTGAGCAGCCTGTTCTGCTTTCAGCTCTTCAAGGGCCTTCTCGGCAGCCGCATCGCTTTTTCTGGCTTGCTCCTTAGCTCGGGCAAGTTCTGCCCTAAGATTCTCCACGGCGGCCGTACCATCTGCTTCAAGCACACACATTGTAAGAAACTGGCATGAAGCCCCTCTTACTTGATGCCGCCCGAAGAATTACATAACTTGAGCCTCATCAAGCCGCTTGTTGACAAGCGCGATGTCGGCATCTGCCACGTCCAGTTGCCGCTTTAGTTCGGCCACATCATCAGTTCGGCTTGATTCCGGACACCTCGCCACCTACATTCAAAGGCGACATCTTAGACCTGGGATTATGATCCTCTGCGTGCCGTCATTTCTTGACAATGCGCAGAGTCTCAGGGGCTACTATCTATACAGGGCGCATCTTACTTATGCGCACCTGACAAAAGTGTACATTATTTAACGTACCTAAAAACCCGTCAGTAAACTTTTGACGGCCTCATGCAATCCACTTTCTGCGGATGAAATCCTTTCAATCACGATGCCCATCAATGCACGGTGCTCCTCTGAGATAGAAGCTCACCCCAGCAGAATCTTTAGCTCCTCCGGACGAGCACCAGACGGTGCCGGACTTGTCCTATGGCCTCTTTCGAAGGCCGGATGTGGAGAACCTTGGGGGGCCGCACAGCCACCCTCCGCCCCTGCCGGATTTGGAGAAACCCTCGGCGATGACATCTCAGGGTCGCCCGCCTTGCTAGGCGGCACGGCAGGGGGAGGCGTCCCGCTCTCCATCATCTCCGGAAGAAGATCCCCCGAAGACGAGCTCTGCTGAGAAGGGCTGAGGTCTGAGCTACAAGGTAAAATTTCGGTTAATCTTCTCAGATATAAATCAAGGATTTCTCTCATCCCTCAAAAGGAAAACCTCTCTCTACTTACGGCTCGCTGGAGGGCTGATCCCCTTGAGGGCGTAGTCCGGCCGAGGGACTTCCCGGCGTCGGACCCTCTAACGAGGATTTTCTCCCCCGTTTCGAGGCCATGGTTTCCGGGTCGTCAGAGGCGGACCTCTTCTTCCCCTTAGGAGAGGAATTGTCGGTTCCTCCCTTCGGAGCGGCCTCCTTCGAGGAGGCCATAGCTTCCTTGTCCTCCCCCTCCAAAGGCATTATCTCCAGCATCTTGACCAGCACAGGATCCGGCCTGGTTTCAGGAAGGGGATCCGGACACCTAATCAACTTTGACTTTGATATCCACTCCTGTTTAAAAGGACGGCTCTTTTAGGGGCAAGTTTATGACAATTATACGGATAGAAGGTCCGAGCATGAGGTTGCTTACTTGAGTATCCGGGTGATTGCAGCTTAGGCCTGCGTCCTCGGCTAAATCCGGACACATCTCTTGTGATCCGAAGAACAGTCTATACATCTTCGCGGGCGTCGCACCCATAATGTTCTGGAGAGCTCGCGGTCCCTCTGGACTAAACTCCCACAGGCGAAGGGGGCGACGTTTGCCGGGCAAAATTCGGCGAATCAGCATGACCTGCGTCACGTTGGCCAAGCTGAGGCCTCCTTCCAAGAGATCCTTAATTCGGCCCTGTAACAGGGGCACGTCTTTGGGCAAACCCCAATCTAATCCCTTGTTGACCCATGATGCCAGTCGTGATGGGGGACCCGAGCAAAAGGCAGGAGGCACCGCCCACTTGGCGCTCCTGGGAGCGGTGATATAGAACCATTCTCGTTGCCACAAGCCGAGCTCCTCTTGAAAGGAGCCCTCGGGCCATGGAGCATCAGCGTTCTTACTTATGACAGCGCCTCCGCACTCTGCGTGCCATCCCTCGATCATCTTTGGCTCCACTCCAAAGGTCTTGAGCCATAATCCGAAGTGAGGAGTAACACGGAGGAACGCTTCGCACACAACGATGAATGAGGAAATATGGAGGATGGACTCCGGAGCTAAGTCATGAAATTCCAGCCCGTAATAAAATAGCAGCCCCCTCACGAAGGGATCCATCAGGAAGCCTAACCCCCGAAGGAAGTGGGACATGAACACTATGCTCTCACCGGGCTGGGGACTGGGAATAGCCTGCCTTTGAGCAGGCAACCTATGCGGAATTATGGCGGTCAAGAACTTAGCCTCTCTCAAATTTAGCACGTCCTCCTCCGTGACGGAGGAGGGCATCCATCGGCCTTGAAGGTCGCAACCGGACATTGTCGAAGGTCCGAAGCGCCCAGAATCTAGAGCCTAGGGTGTTGGAACTCGAGGCGACGGGCGAACTCGTTTGAGATTGGAAAAAGGAGTAAGGCCTTGGTCTCTTTATAAGAGGTTGAATACCAGGAGCCCTCCCCGTAACAGTTTGGGACTCGCCTTTAATCGAGAAAACATGCTAACGGGCACGATTGGGTTACCCATGTCCGTACTGATGAGAATCCCGTAAATAGGGGTACACGATCTCTGCTTTGACAAGACATGCCAAGGAAACCGCCTCGCAAAACATGCTGAGGTGGAAAAGTAAAAATGATTCGAGTAAAGGACTTGGCTGTAGTGTGATGACGCACTGCAGAATACGCCAGCAGATTTGATTTGTGTCAATATTATTCTCTCTATGGCAAATATGTGGAAACTCATTCTACAGAGCCGGACACTACTATTGGTGTTTACAATCTTCTATGAAGGACTTGGAGGAGGAACCCGCCTTGCAATGTCGAAGACAATTTGCGCGCCGGACTCGTCGTCATGAAGCCTGGTTCAGGGGCTACTGAGGGAGTCCTGGATTAGGGGGTGTTCGGGTAGCCGGACTATACCTTCAGACGGACTCCTGGACTATGAAGATACAGGATTGAAGAATTCGTCCCGTGTCCGGATGGGACTTTCCTTGGCGTGGAAGGCAAGCTTGGCGATGCGGATATTCAAGATCTCCTACCATTGTAACCGACTTTATGTAACCCTAACCCTATCTGGTGTCTATATAAACCGGAGGGTTGTAGTCCGTAGGCAATCAACTCCATACACAACAATCATACCATAGGCTAGCTTCTAGGGTTTAGCCTCCTTGATCTCGTGGTAGATCTACTCTTGTACTACCCATATCATCAATATTAATCAAGCAGGAGTAGGGTATTACCTCCATCGAGAGGGCCCGAACCTAGGTAAAAGAAAGTGTTCCCTGCCTCCTGTTACCATCCGGCCTAGACGCACAGTTCGGGACCCCCTACCCGAGATCCGCCGGTTTTGACACCGACACCGATCGACCCCAACTGGGCTCCACTACTGCTCAACTGGAACGAAACAACACAAAGGACAAGAACTTCATCGAGCTCCTCCTTGAGCTCGGTCGCGTCACCTGCACGGTATCATTGGCACCTGCAAACTGGTTTTGGAAGTATCTGTGAGTCATGGGGACTCAGCAATCTCACACCCTCATGATCAAGACTATTTAAGCTTAGGGGTAAGATAAAAGGTATGAGGTGGAGCTGCAACAAGCACTAGCATATATGGTGGCTAACTTACGCAAATGAGAGCGAGAAGAGAAGGCAAAGCACGATCGAGAAACTATGATCAAGAAGTGATCCTAGAACAACCTACGTCAAGCATAACTCCAACACCGTGTTCACTTCCCGGACTCCGCCAGAAAGAGACCATCACGGTTACACACGCGGTTGATGCATTTTAATTAAGATAAGTTTCAGGTTTTCTACAACCGGACATTAACAAATTCCCATCTGCCCATAACTGCGGGCACGACTTTTCAAAGTTCAAATACCTGCAGGGGAGTCCCAACTTAGCCCATCACAAGCTCTCATAGTCAACGAAGGATATTCCTTCTCCCAATACATTCCGATCAGACTCGGCATCCCGGTTACAAGACATCCTCGACAATGGTAAAACAAGTCCAGCAAAGCCGCCCGAATGTGCCGACAAATCCCGATAGGAGCTGCACATATCTCGTTCTCAGGGCAGACTCAGATGAGACTATCTACGAGTAAAACCAACCCTCAAGTTTCCCCGAGGTGGCCCTGCAGGCAGCTCAGTTCGGACCAACACTTAGAGAAGCACTGACCCAGGGGGGTTAAAATAAAGATGACCCTTGAGTCTGCAGAACCCAAGGGAAGGTGGTAGGTTGTTAGTGCAAATGGTAAAACCAAGGTTGGGCCTTGCTGGAGGAGTTTTATTCAAAGCGAACTGTCAAGGGGTTCCCATTATAACCCAACCGTGTAAGGAACGCAAAATCCGGGAACGTAACACCGATATGATGGAAACTAGGGCGGCAAGAGTGGAACAAAACACCAGGCATAAGGCCGAGCCTTCCACCCTTTACCAAGTGTATAGATGCATTAATTAAATAAGAGATATTGTGATATCCCAACAAAAACCATGTCCCAACAAGGAACGAACTCCAATCTTCACTTGCAACTAGCAACTCTATAAGAGGGGCTGAGCAAAGCGGTAACATAGCCAAACAACGGTTTGCTAGGACAAGGTGGGTTAGAGGCTTGGCTCATCAATATGGGAGGCATGATAAGCAAGTGGTAGGTATCGCAGCATAGGCATAGCAAAAGAGCGAGCAACTAGCAAGCAAAGATAGAAGTGATTTCGAGGTATGGTCATCTTGCCTGAAATCCCGCAAGGAAGAAGAACGAGTCCATGAAGAAGACAAACGGACGTAGTCGAACGGGTCCTCACAAACGCGACGTTATCGGAACCAACCCGAAGAAGCAACACCGGAAAGGAGCAAACAACATAGTAAACAACCCACATGAACATGGCATGATGCACAATCACGTATGATGCATGTCCGGTTTAATGAAGCATGGCATGGCAAAGTGCAAAAACAACCCTACAAATTAAGTGGAGCTCAAAGTGCAACCCCATTGCATATTGACGAAACACCACGTGACTTTTTTAGTTCGATCTTGTTTAAGTACCCAACAAAATTAAATGTTGATTAACATAGCAAGAGGTGAAGCATAGCAAAACTATACCATCTAAACAATTTAAATGGGGCCGGAAACATCAACCAACAATTCCAGTAAAACCCCATATGCATTAGCAATTTAATGCAACAACAATTTTTAAACATATTAAATGTTGTTATCATGATGCGGATGTCATGTTCAAGTTTATGCAATTTTTGTTAAAAGTTGACAAGAGCATTAAGAAGCATTTGTCACCGTGGTGGAAAGGAAAGGGGTGCCACGACAACGATAACGAAACGGTGCCATGGCAACGTTCTGGTTCCGGTAACTCGATTGAGATACCGATGCAAAGGAGAAGTGTGCGGATGCATGCAAAAGATGGTGGGGCGCTCCCGGATACCGGGTGTCCCATGAATCGACGACGGTGTCAAACGAGGGAACAACTAACGTTCATGGGGGGATTACAACAACCAACATGCATTCGTTCCACGGATCATCGTCTCGGCGGTTATACCTTTCGGAGCATGCGTTATCGGAGAGGTTCGGGTCGAGCGGTGTAGTAGTTCACGATCGTCGTGGGAAGTAGTGGTACTCGGCGATGGAAGCGGAAGTAGTTGTTCACGGTTTGTTGTGGGAAGTAGTCGTTCTTGTGGCGACGGTAGTCGTTCACGTTCTTTGTCTCACAAGTTTCCGTAGATGTTCAGGGGCACGGCGAGAAACTCGGCATTTCGGTGCGATGTAGGGGTACATGTCGAAGGTCGTCGTGGTACTTGGTGTAACATAGGTCTTCGGGGTCATCGGCACACGTTCACATTGTGGTTGTACATGTCGACGGTCTTATCAGAACCTCGTCAACGTTCGAGATCCACCTTGGTGATCTGAAGGGGTACATGGCGTCATGGTACTTGGGTCTTCGGACTTGCCGGTCTCGGTTCTTACGACGGTAGTGGTACAAGGTCGTCGTGGGACTTGATGGTCTTGACAAAACGAAGGGGTACTCGGCAAAACCATGTTCTTCAGAGGTCGACGGTAGTGGTTCCCGTATCAACATGGTGTGCTTGTACTTGACGGGTCCGGTCTTGGCGTGCGAACAAACACGGCACGATGTACAGGTGTAGTGGTGGCCCTGGCATCTCGCAATAGTAGTACAAGAAGGCAAGGACGCGGCCGTTGGTGAGGTTGTAGCGGCCTTGGGCGTGAACTCCGGCGACGTGATGAGGGGAACGGCGAGTCCCCAGATGGAGGAGGACGGGGCCAACTGGATCTGGCCGGAGTAGAACGGAGGCGGCGGGGCAAGCTCGACGGAGGCGAAGCCACATACGCAGGGGCCGTGCGTGCAGAGCAGAGGCGGGTAGCAGGAGCGGCAGGAGGATGGCCGGTGCTGGTCGTGGTCGCCGGCAGTGACCGGACACGACGTCGGGGCTTGGTGGAGCTCGGCGGCCTGGTTCCACGGATGAGGACAAGGACGGAGGCGGGCGGCCGTGAGGGACCTCCTGTCCAAGGCGCAGCAGTGGGAGCTCTGGCCTAGGTAGTCGGGGACAAGGCCAAGGCCCGGGAGGGAGCGGCCGGCGGAGGCCGGAGCCAGAAGTTGAGGCGGCGGCTTCCATGGACGAGGCAGGAGGAGGCGTGAGCGGGAGGAGGAGCAAGGCCCCATGTCGAGGCAGGCGAACGGGAAGGGGAAGGAGTGTGCTCGCGAGGGAGAGGCTGCAATGGGGATCGGGATCCTCCTTTGGCGGCGCTAGGAGGAAAGAAAGGGAGAGATTGAGGGGAGAGGGGATGGATTGGGCGAGAGAAGGACCGAGAGGGAGATCGAGAGAAGGAGGGGTCGAGCGAGGCCACAGCGCTCGCTGACTCTGGCGGCGCGAGGGAGAGGGTCCAGATGCGCCTAGGGTTAGGAGGGATACAGGCCTTGGGCCAAAAGGTTAAGTGGTTGGCCTTGTTGGGCTGGGCTAAAGGAAGACTAGGAAGAGAGAAGGAGAGGGCCAGCCTGGAAAGCTAAATTGGGCTCCCAATAAAAAGATAAAAATAAAGAGAACTTTGGAGAACAGAAAGAGAGAATTAGAAAAGGAATTAGACCAACAGGGATATTTTCCTTGGACCAAGAAATATGAAGGATTTAACAAAAATGGTTGGAAGAGGTCTGGGGAAACTAGGTCCACACTCATTTGAATTTAATTCAAATGGGTTCTAATAGAAAGTGGGTGCTAGGACGGTCCAGAAATGATTGAGAATCTCGGTGGAGCTCTGGAAAAATAGAGAAGGGATATATAGCAAAGTTAGAGGCCAAGAGTTGTGATAACAAAGGCATTGGGATTTTGCAAGTGTGTTAAGGTGAATTCCAAAATAGTGGAATATTTATAATAGCTCCCTAAATATTAGGAGGATATGTTATAAAGAGAAGTCACTCTTCCCTCGATTTAAATGGATCAAAAATCCACACAATTTATTTAGTTGAGATGCAAAAGATTTCTGAGATGATGGCATGATGACATGATGCAATGCAAAAATAAAAGGGCAAGCACAAATGAAACACACGGCGAAACCCGAAATATATGGAAGTCTTCTCGAGCATCGGTCTCGGGGCGTCACAACACTCCACCACTACGAGAGGATCTCATCCCGAGATCTAGGATGGCACCAGATAGAAAACGGAAGAGGAACAGGTAAAACAAAGTTGCTTATTTGACAAATGAGTGAAACCACGAACCTTGAAAGGTTAAGCCATTTCGAGAAAAGAATGCAACAGAGATGAACAAAGTCGAAAGCACTCCGTTAAGAAAGAGGAAAAAAAGAACCAATTCGGGTAGCACTTCGGTTGAAAAGAGATGAAAGACTTGATAAAATGAAAGAGCTTGAGCAAAAGGACACAACACTCCGGTTAAATGGATAAACCAAGAAAAGAACACGATCCTGAAAAAAACAAAGAGATGGGTTGAAGAGAGCAACATCACAAAGCCTCCGGAACAAAAGTAAGAATGGAATGGGATGAACGAAGGGAAACAAGATCTCGAGGGAGCACGCTTACAACAAATGCTAGAACGGAGTTGTTGGAAAACCAACAACGAAAAGAATAAGCTTGATATGGTCTTATGGAATACATCTCAAATTATGAGGTGACAACCTGCCACTCACGGGAAAAAGAATTGGATTGATAAGAACAAGGAGACGAGAAACTTATTTCGCCGGGAGGATAAATGAAGTACTTGGATAATTTATAAGCACCATAAATAGCAACAATCCTTAGGGAAAGATTTAGGTGAAAATATAACCCAAGATAACTCCAACGAAGAGGTAGATCGATTTAAAATACCTCATTCTTAACAACATCTGATTCATGAAACATGAACTCAAATTATCAAGAATGACATAATACCACCTCCAATGATACAGAAGAAAGAATTGCACTCCAGATTGCAAGAAGAAGAATGATTGAGCTCCTTAAAAGAATCTCGATGAAAACTTGGTGAAGGAATTAAATCCTTGATGAAACATCATGTAGAACCTTCATGAAGAACTCCGGTAAACAAAATAATGATCAAACGAAAGGAAAGAGAAGTTGAAAAACACAAGGTGAATCCTTGTAACGATTTAGATGAATCTCTATGGTGATATAATTGAAAGAGGTCGGATCTCTGGGAAAAAGAGAAGATGAAACAAATGGAACCGAGAATTTGAAGAGCCTCCAGAATAAGGAATTAATCACTTGGATGAAGCAAGAATAAGAATTACGTTATGTGTATCCTTCACCAATTTAAATTGATGACAAGCAGCGGATTTGGTATACTACTTATTCTCGTAGAAAGGATTAAGATAGATATAGCGCAAACTTGAGAAGGTCTTCAACGAACCACCGGTAGGGTTGGAAAGAAGGTGTCAATTGATATTATAACGAAGGAAGAAGAATCTTAGAAGAGACACCGGTAGAATTCAAAATGAACGAAGAAAAAATATAAAGAAACACCAGGAAGAATTAGAAAACGAATGAAAATGCTTGAGGGAATTTAGATACATGAGAATGAAGAGATCATGAACTGATTAGAGGATATTTGAACGATGCACCAGTAAGATTCGGAGAAAGAGAGCTGAAAGCTGAAATGATTAATTCTTCTGAAATGATGGGCTCCGGGGAAAAGAAAAGAGAAAACAACTCATGAAATGCTCCAGATGGATGAAAAGAATTCTCATAATCAAAACAATTATGAGAGGATGGCAACAAGCTAGCACCATGAATCTTTGAGAGAACAGATAAGATATGGAGGGGAAACTCTTCTTCGGTCTTCAAAATCTGAGAATGACGACGCAAAACACCAACAATACTTGTAGAGGCACTCTGGAATGAAGAATGGAAAGGTTGATCCAACGATGAAAAGAATTTAAAAGATCTTAGAGAAAGGCATGTGACTGATGATAACTCATTCTTAAATCAAACTTTGAAAAGGATTTGATAGATAGCTCCGGGAAGGGAAAAGAGTCAGGTAAGATCCTGGGAAAAGACATGTGGGTTAGGGCCCACTCAAAAGATACACCATTGAACAATTGCTTGAAAAGAAAGATTCCACCGGTGGGATTAAATGGCTTGAATAAGATAATAATCTTGAAAGAGCTTGAAGGAACACAAGTGGAAACACTCTTCGAGATGTCTTGAACACTCTGGAACAATTTAATAGAGAGAAGTGGATGATAATAAGGTGCACTGACATGAGAAGGTATTTGAAACAAGGAAAAGGGATATGATCAACACCAAAGCTTGAATTAGATCCATCGGAGAAGATAAAAGAGACGAAGAATGATGCGCTTGAAGCTCCATTAGAATATTCATGGGAATCGCCGGATAAGAATATTGACGGAAAATAATGGAGAGACTTCACATCAATAAGATGGATATTTGATTAAGAAATCTGAGTCCTTGGAGAAAACAAGGGTGTGAGGGCGGGAAAACAAAGGCAACTTGGAGATGGATTATATTTTCGTAGCATTCGGCCCACAACTACTCCGAACACCGTTGCAACCCCCGCACCTCCCCCAATTGATTTCCCTCTGGCTCGGTCATCGCTCCCTCGCACGTCCTTTCTCGCCTTCAACGTTGCACCATGGTATTATTGCAAAAAACTCTGTTGTTCTCTTTAATTATTACAAATAAGCTACAAAACTACACATCGATAGTCCACCACTCTACCTCCACCTGGAATGGAACAAATTTCGACCCACAAATTAAAGTGCTACAAACTACACATCGAGGGGCCCACCTGTCATGAAACAAATTTGGACCCATATACTAATTAAAAATAAAGGACGAGGATCGAACATGCGACCAGGGCCTTCAAGCCGCACGTCAATAGGCAACATATGTACAACAACAATGTTTGTTGTACCCCCCTTTGTTCATATAATGTTTTTATATTACCACATCCTATTTAATGGATAACATGTAATATTATTTTTAGTACATTAGTGGGACCGGCTCGTTAGCACGTAGTACTATCCGCCTTCACTTACTGGTAGGTTCCATGTGTGCTCTCTCTCTCTCTCCTCCCCTTTTGCGTTTAGACGCACGGGCAAACACAAAGAACTCGCGGGCGATGTGGCTGTTGACCATATCTGGACGCATTCACAAGTTACGGCACCAGTTTCATGTACTAGTAGTACTAGTCAATGTGTACGTGCAATGCACGTTAATTTGGAAGTATATTAAGTGCATGCGGATATTAAGTAGGATATTATTTGCGTGTTATTATATGATTAGCAGTATTTTTGGCATGAAATTAACTGCACGCTAAACGTGTTGAGCGCTCGACATTGAAGCAGTCTAGGTCGTTGGATGAGAAGGAATACATGTGGCTTCATGACGTTTTATATTTAATTTGATACGGCTCTAGCAGAACATTCAATCGATCAAACCATAGATTTCATTCAGTCTGACTCCGACTTTACATTCATATGATGATCAATCTAAAATAAACGGAAATGATAAACGTTCGCATTTTAAGCATGGCAATCCGAACATTTTTCATGGCAAATTTAGACTACGCGGTGGCGTCGGGGGCGTCTTGCAGTGGGCAGCAGCTCCTCTGCCATGCTCTGTGTGTCATCAGGCCACTGACCGACACCGACAGCGGTGTCTTGCGCCGTTGTTGGTGTACTCCTAGATGTTGGCCCTAGCTTCAAGGAAGGCCACAATGTTCTGGACTTCGGTCTCCTGGAGCGAGTCAACTGGCAGGAGAAGGCGACTGTCATTGGTGCAAGGAAGTGGTCAACGACGGCCATCCATACCGCCGAGGGGGGCACTAGCACCCGCGTGGGGACAGGCGCTGGCAACGGCATGGTGGAGACATTCGGGTGCACGGGCACCGGCACGATCACAACGTCAGTGCACACGCAGGCGCATGCGCTGGCAAGTGCACGGGCCCATGAAAGTCGGCGGGAACTCATGGAGCCCACGGCATCAAGCTCGGCGACAATGTGCGGCAACTAGCCCATCAATTCCACGGGGATGGGCACTGGCTGCTACCCTTTGAGCATGCGTTGGTTTTCCCTTGAAGAGGAACGGGTGATGCAGCAAAGTAGCGTAAGTATTTTCCTCAGTTTTTGAGAACCAAGGTATCAATCTAGTAGGAGGTAACACACAAGTCCCTAGTACCCGCACAAACAAACAAGAACCTCGCAACCAACGCGATAAAGGGGTTGTCAATCCCTTCATGGTCACTTACGAAAGTGAGATTTGATAGAGATAATAAGATAAATATTTTTGGTATTTTTATTGTAGAGATTGGAAAATAAATATTGCAAAATAAACAACGAGAGAAATAACAAGTTGATAGAAAAATAATATAATGGAAAATAGACCCGGGGGGCATAGGTTTGACTAGTGCCTTCTCTCAAGCTAGCAAATTCTATGGTGGGTGAACAAATTACTGTCGAGCAATTGATAGCAAAGCGCATAGTTATGAGAATATCTAGGCATGATCATGTATATAGGCATCATGTCCGAGACAAGTAGACTGAAATGATTCTACATCTACTACTATTACTCCACACATCGACCACTATCCAGCATGCATCTAGAGTATTAAGTTCATAAGAATAGAGTAACGCATTAGGCAAGATGACATGATGTAGAGGGATAAACTCAAGCAATATGATATAAACCCCATCTTTTTATCCTCTATGGCAACAATACAATATGTGCCTTGCTGCCCCTGCTGTCACTTGGAAAGGACACTGCAAGATTGAACCCAAAGCTAAGCACTTCTCCCATTGCAAGAAAGATCAATCTAGTAGGCCAAACCAAACTGATAATTCGAAGAGACATGCAAAGATATTAAATCATGCATAAAAGAATTTAGAGAAGAATCAAATATTTTTAATAGATAATCTTGATCATAAGCCCACAATTCATCGGATCTCAACAAACTCACCGCAAAAAGAATTACATCGAATAGATCTCCAAGAGAATCAAGGAGAACTTTGTATTGAGATCCAAAGAGAGAGAAGAAGCCATCTAGATAATAACTATGGACCCGAAGGTCTGAGGTAAACTAATCACACATCATCGGAGAGGCTATGGTGTTGACGTAGAAGCCCTCCATGATCGATTCCCCCTCCAAGATGAGATCTCATGGGTACAGAAGGTTGCAGTGGTGGAAATAGGTTTTTGTGGTGCTCTCGGATGTTTTCGGGGTATATGAGTATATATAGGCGAAAGAAGTAGGTCGGTGGAGCCACGAGGGGCCCACGAGGATGGGGGCATGCCTACCCCCCTGGGCGTGCCCTCATACCTCGTGGCCACCTCATTTCTTTCTCGACGTCCACTCCAAGTCTCCTGGATTGCGTTTTTTCCAAAAATATATCTCCCGAGGGTTTCATTCCGTTTGATATTCCTTTTCTGCGAAACACTGAAATAGGAAAAAAATCAGCAATTTGCACTAGGCATTTGGTTAGTAGGTTAGTCCCAAAAATAATATAAAAATGTATATTAAAGCCCATTAAACATCCAAAACAGATAATATAATAGCATGGAACAATCAAAAATTATAGATATGTTGGAGACATATCACTAGCGCAGTCGGGGCGACGGTAGCCGGAATAGGAGCGGGGATAGGCGCGGCGTCTTCCCGCAAGGCATGTTCAAGCTCGTCCCAAAGCGCCTTATGTTCTTGAGACTCCGGCTGGGTGTCTTCCTCGGGAAACTGGAAGACTAAGGGCAGACCATCGTGATGCAGCATGGCATACGGTTAGGCCAGGCTGGTTGGAGGTAGACGATGGGAGAATCAGAGAGGAAGAGAGAAGATTGTAGCGACACTGGGTTGTGCGGGGTTGATTTTAAACTGCGGTGCCGGTGACATTAAAAGTGGGAGCAGTTGGATGAAGGTAGGCGGCGGAGCCTAGTCAAAGGGCTCGCCTCCCAGCGAGCCTGAGGAGTGGTCTGCTCACACGCCTCCTGTCAGCCAGCGCAACGGTCTGCTCGCACACCTCCCGTCGACTCACACACCTGCTCGGACGGCACCTGCCGATGAGAAGCGGAACTCGTGGCGGCACATAAACTCCCAAGGTTTCAATAAATAACTTAGCTCTTCATTTGTGCAACTTCGCATAAGTGGCCTATCTCAAATTGAAGAAAAAAATTACGTAGGAATATTTGTGTCATATCACGTGACCATGCTCAGTTTCATGAATTTCTGGTCACTTTTGGATTTTTTGAAATTTAAAATCTAGGATTCGAAACAATATCATAACCTGCATCATGCAATAAATTTTCAAGCGATACATCTTTCATGTTGTATTTCTTAAGAAAGGATTTGGTCAAACATTTTGCTTAGTTAGACTTCAGACAAGTTATATATGCAGAGTAAAAGGATAATCCCTCCATACCAGTGCATTGCCTGATATATTAAGTCAAGTACTAGGCACGAACAAACAGGCTCAATTCTGTGTTCATCCTGGTGTAGTAGTACTATTAGTAGTACTAGGCAATGCAGTTGACGGGTGACCTTGGGTAGCGGCGACCGAGGGAATTGAACCGTACTCCGCACGGTTCGTAACGTTGCCTAGTTACTAAAGCATCCCTCCATTGTTCATCACTAGTCACTATGGACCGGGGACATGAGGGGAATGTCCTAGGGCTGGAATTCTGGCCGCCAGATATTTCGAATCGAAACGCGGAGGCTCGACTAATTGGGGTTGGCTAATGTGTGTACCATGCATGCCACCAGAAGGACACGAGCCCGCTTTTTTTAGGATCAACATCAGCCCGGTTTTTTTCTTTGTTTTGAGAATCAACATGAGCCAAGGTCTGGCTAGTACGTCGTTGGGTCCTACCATTCGAGTATATGAAATGAATCTTTCAAATTGCCGAACTAATGTATGTGTATTACAATGCTCGTATTTTCGTTGCAAATAGTAATCTCAATGTGGTAATTGATTTATGACGAGTTCTTGAATTAGAGTGAGTTTGTGATATAGTGATCTCAACGTGGATTTCACATTTCATGGTATCCCTAGTAAGTTTTCATTGCAAATTCAAATTTAAAAGATGAATGGTATGGTGGTGAGAAAACTTTGTATGTATCAAGCATATGACCACACACACACACACGAACACAACAACAATCCAATAAGTATAGTGCATCTATTTTTCCAAACCATGCATGTATGACACGAATTCAAAAATACTCTTTCTGTTCCTAAATATTAGTCTTTAAGAGATTTCAACAAGTGACTACATACAGAGCAAAATCTAAAATATGTCTATATACATCCATATGTGGCAGTCCATTTGAAATCTCTAAAAAGACTAATATTTATGAATGAAGGGAGTAAAATGTAAGACATGCGTGGTCCTTAATTTAGTATTCAAAATGAACAGGAAACTGAAACATGAATATTAAGTCTAGTGCAACAGTAAATGCAAATGTTGTGTTTACCGGAGCTATGTAGATTGTCGGGGGTTAACCCCTCGACCTTAGATAAAATTGTGAAGTTGTGTTTAGGATTGTTTAGATTATATTTGTCCCCACCCTCCCAAACACCGATTGGTTCTGCACCCCCTCCTCCCCGGGAGAATATCATGTGCCCCCACACCTTAGATGCTATATACTGATACGAGTTCCTTGGAGCTTGTAGATCTGAGATATAGGAGCTCACATGATGTCTTAATATTTTTACAGGAAACCTTGATGAGTTTGAGAATTGCACACAATTTGTACAAAAACTACTCAGATGCCCTTGGATCCCATACCCAATGACCTCGAAGCTTGTATCACCGTAGCATCTAAGATGAAGGAGGACATCATATTCTCGTGTATGTAAGAATATCATGTGCTACCACACCTTAGAAGCTTTGGTGATACAAGCTCTTCGGAGCCGTTGGATTTGTGACGCAACAACTCCTCGGTGGTTTGAATATTTTTTCGCAGAAAAGCCCCCAAAGAGTTAGACCACTGCTTACAAGCACAAAGACTGCTCAGATGCCATTGGATCTCAGATCAAACGACCTCAAATCTCGTATCACCGTAGAGTCCAAGCTGCGAGAGCACCTGATGTTTTCTCGCATGGGAGAATATGAGGTGCCCCCACACCATCGATTCTATGGTGATACGAGTTCATGGAGATCTAACGGCTCACAGTAGGAGGTTTGAATGTTTTTGCAATATACGCCTGAGAGAGTTTGGGAATTGCGCAGAAAGTACAAGTACTACGCATGTGGCATCTGATCACAGATCATACGACCTAGATGCTCGTATCACCATATCTGCTAATTAAGCTACGAGGAGCACCTAATATGAGCAACGGGGATCCGTTGGATCCAAGATGCAGTGGCACACACGAGGCACAAAGACTACTCCCAAGTCATTGAATCTTAGTTCCAACAATGTAAAAACTCGTATCACCATAGCATCTAAGCTGCGGGGTGGATGTGATATTCTATGCCGCTGTCATTTTTGTTCGTAAACTTGCAAAATACGTGTAACTCGTGCCGTTACTTGTCTAACCACGCAAAATGTTTGTTCAAAAAAACCATCCTACACTGAAATATCGGAACAACACACGGGGGTCACACTTGTTAGTGATCACATTTGGATGTAAAACTAACAAATCTGAAAGATGAGATTAGAACTGGCAACCTGGACTACAAAGCGTAAGTCGATAGCCTGAAACAATAACGGTTGTTGGCTTTGTCCCATAACTTGATTTTATACAGTATTACGTTGAGTAGAGTAGAGGGAGTGCCCCGTCAACACATGCATGACCATTGACTCACTTACTGGTGGGTCCCAGGTCTGTGATCTCTCTCTTCTATCCATCGTCTAACCTTTAGACGCATGGGCACACACAAAGAGCGAAGCTAGCTTTCAGTGGTGTTATTATAACTAAAAAAAGCTTGGAAAATAGAAGAACCGCCTAGAACAAGAGACGTTGTGGCTGGTCGAGACGGAGCTAACCACACCTATCCTCTGTGCCACATTAGCATGATGAAGGTGTGTGGCTAGTGGGGTGTTTTCGACCGACTGGCTGGGTCCCGAGGTCGAACCATAGGTACTACTACGTCTGATACAGTATGTTTTTACACGCACATTTTTCCTCCGTGGTAAGATGTGGCACACCCTACCGCATGGTTTCGGGGTCCTCCCAAGTGGTGCACGCATATATTCTTCCTTGCCGAGACATGGGACGCCCTACCGCATGTTTTCTGGGTCCTCCTCGGTCATAGCGCCGAAGCAAGTAAATGAGTCGTGAAATCACGAAAGACCACAGTGAGGCACAGTGGCTAGCTAGTTGGGCTAGTGGGACCAATTAGCTAGGCTACCGCCACATTTGTTTTTTCACACTTTTTTATCTCCTTGTCGGCAGGTAAATTTAAGTATCCACCGTGGCGTGCTCTAGTCTTTGGGTGCGGGAGGCACGGCAGGAGTTTTAATTTTTTGATTGACGAGAGCAGGCGCGGTAGGATTTTTAATTTTTTTTTTCTTCCTCTCCCCATTGCTTCAACCTAGTTCCATGGCGGTGCAGCAGATCACGGAGTCTGAGGTGAGGCGCCTGACACAGGAGCTCGAGGCCAAGGATGCGGAGCTCAGGGCCAAGGACGTGGAGCTCCGTGAGCTCAATGAGGAGAGGAGTGCCATGCTCCTCTGTTATGTGTGGGAGTTCACGGAGCTTCAAAAGCGGCAGGCGTCCACCACAAAATGCTCGAGGTGTCGGCGATGTTGCTACAGAAAGCGGGAGATACGGTAGGTTGTCAGGGGAGCCGGCTGGAGCGCGAGCGGGCTGACCGTGACGAGGTCGAGGATCGCCTCAGCCACTTGGTGGGCCAAGTTGCCACACACATGTTGCGGCTGCGTGATGCCTACCGTCATGTCAGCGCGACCATGCCAGCCATCGGGCTAAACCCGTTCGACCAACCCGTCGACTTCAATGAGTTGTGGTTTCCTGACCTGGTCTCCTTCTTCACCTATATCTCCGAGGAGCTGAGGCGTCTTTGCGCGATGGTGAGGGCGGAGCTAGACAAGTAGGGGTTGCAGGCTGCCGTCGCCTTTGCCAGGAGAATCCTCTCAGAGCTCCGTCACCAGAATCCATTCGTGCCATTGGACACCGTCTTTGACGAGCGGGCTCCCATCGACCGGGAGTGGGCTCTGCGGGCCGTTGCACCCTACATCACCAACGTCGTGCGCCTCGAGAAACAAAGGGACTTTGGTGGTGTTTAGGCGTCCTCTGCATGGGCATGCCCATGTCTTGGCGCAACATGACCGTTCGATCAAACTCAGACGGTGCAGATCAGTCACTGTAGCACAAAGCGTGTGGGTGTGTTTGGTTGCATTCTCATCTCAATATATTTGTTCCCTCTTTGTGTATTTGTGTTAACCTACTAGTGTGGACTCATGCACCCTTCATGCACTCTGCCAAACAACCAAAAGTGGGTCGAGAAGGGAACCTTTTCTCCCATCCCATGCACCCTTCATACACCCTGCCTAACACTGAGTCGTCGTGCTTCATATGGTTCATGTTTTGTGGAGTACTGTAGCATCTGCGCTGTAGACCTAGTTCTGTTGACATTGATCTCACCATTCATTCTCAACCGGGCAGTTAAAAATGCGTTACTATGTTACATTACTGTTCATATAGTTGACATGCGCACACCATCATTTGTTATCGTCATATCTTACTACACTAGCAACAAGATTATGTAGTACTGACGTATGAACCACTACACATGCCTAGTAGTAGGAGCACTGTGTATGTTCAAGTGACTACCATGTTTCGCACTCCTCCGTTGTAAGAGTGGAAATGCTTGTTGTAATCAATTTTTTCTTCAAAAAAATAGTGGACTCGCTCTACCGTGCGGATCCTCCTCGACGGTCATCGGTAAACTTTGCTACTCACTTTCGCCGACTGTGGGACAAGCATCATCAGGGTCCACCAGCCATGCACTAAATTACTGCATAGTAAAGTGCCCAACTGCACGGTAGACTACCCCGATCGAAGCGCCGCAGTAATGCCCAATGAGCCGTCAAATCACAAAACCCCCTCCTTTCTAGCAGTAAGTTGGACAGATGAAGCAACCATCATTTCACTCTTCTCTCTCATCCTCCTCTCTACCCAACCCTCACTTCTCCCTCATCTTGTTCCTCATTTCTTCAAGGAAACCCCAACCTAATTTTGCCATTGTTCTTCTCTCCCAAAGAAGGAAAGCTGAGCGCATCAATGGTGTTGATTCTGGCCAAGGCCCGGTCTTGCAACCCTGACACTGATCCTATAACTCCCTCTTTGTTCTTCTTTTGGGTTTGTGATTATGGTTTATTTTCTTTATTTCTATTTGACAGTTTCTTGATGGACGCTGGACCACCGGCCGAAGTGATGTCTATGGCTCTGGCAAACACCATCGAGGCTCATGGTACGAAGAAGCGCAAGCACCCCATCGAGACTACCGTAGACAAGATCAAAGCCATCGCCCTGTCCAAGCCCCCCTCACCGGGATCCCTCATTAAGCAAGTCCAGGTAATATCTCTTCTTAAAGATCTTTTTCTCGATCTTGATCGTGTTTTTTCATCTAACACGTAGTGCTAGTACTAGTAGTACAACTTTCTGGGTGATCTTGCATGTGATTTTTGTGTGCCAAATGGCGGTTCTAAATTCCTCTTTTGACCAAAACATGCGAGAGGTTGACACTAATTTCTTATAGATTACTTTCAACTACTTTATGAACATCAATGCTACCTTTGAAGAGGGTATATTTGCATCAGTAACTTGTGTTATGGATATTGCAAGTAATCCCTCTGTTCTCATGCCTTTGAAGACATGTTCTAGTGTCTTTGTTCACTCATTTCTGTGCGTATCTGTAGTCATATATGGAGTAAAATATCAAAAATCATCTTATATTTCTGAATGGAGGTAGTAATAAAATATTTGGTTTCTGTTTTAATTAGAACCAGGTCCGCGGTGGAGACGAAGTTCTCAAAGTCATGCCGTGTGAACTGGAAGACCTGAGGATGAGTTCTACCGCTAAACTATCGAGCTGTTGTGTCCTTGTTGCCACATGTCCTGAACTAGTGTTTTCCTATAGCATTGTTGTCAGGCGTGTTCTCGAGGTTGTACTTGACCACAACAATTTCCTGGTTGTGCCTTCGATTACGAAGGGTGTGGTTCTTATAAAGCTTCCCCACAAATCTGATGTGGCCTGTCTTCATCGTCATGTTTATGAGTGGAAAGACCACTTTGTTAGGTTCTCCAAGGTTGAGGAGATGGTGATGGTGCCGGTAGACATCTCTCACGAAGTCCATGGCCTAGTCAGTTATGCGGGGTTCATCCCGTAGGTCGGTGGCAAGAAATAGTCTGTAGAGTTTAATTACTGCAAGTTTGATTGTCTGTAGTAAGTACTATTGTTCAATACTTACTGTCGCTTTTGGTGTGTGGTGGGTCTAGAGAACAGTCTATGTTAATGTATGTCCACTCAATTTAGTCTGTATATTTTGAAGTATCCAGATCATCTTTTTTGTGAGGACGGTTTATGAATTGTGGTTACACCCCAATATCTGTATGCATTGTAGGGTTTATCGCACCCACCAGGATTTCCAGTCCCATGGATGTTCGGTCCATACTATTTGTCACGACCTTTGGACTTTCATGCTTGTGGGAGTAGGTGGGGCCCTGCATGCCACGCGTAGTTGGACGACCAATCTTTAGTTTAGTACTTCAACATAGTGATTTCCTAGTAAGGATTCACTCATGTCACATCAAGTAAATCTTATTGATTTACTGTCTAAATCTTATTGATTTAATGTCATGTTTTCTTTCTTTTGCTACAATTTTATGATGCAGGTTTTGCCATGTGACATCCATCACAGAATAAACCATTTGGTTTGCTCTACGATGGATATTTATGCAGGTTTCACTTCTTATGTCGTGTCAGTAACAAAGGCACTGTCCATCACTTATATTATTGGAAATAATTGGATTAGTCTGTTGTCTGAGTACAAGCTGAATCCCTATGATGAACTGCAGTTTGATTTAACAAACACGCCACAATTAGTCCTTCTCGCGTTTAAAAGAAATGAAGAAAAAGACTGGATCACAGCCATGGAGCCTAGTCAAGTTAGAAAGCTGATCATAGTAGATTAGACATGACCGCCGCTGTCTCGCACATCGGTACCACCTTCAGCAACGGATCGAGCACCGGCAGTTGCTCTTGCACTGACAGCGGCAGAAGCTCAGCCTGATCCAACTGAGGATTGGGCACCAACCGCGTCAGTTGATTAGGCTGATCTACCGGAGGATTGGGCATCGACACCGGCACCAGCTCTACAAGGAGCACCATCTTCGGCAGCAATAGCGGCACTACCAGTCGCACCGGCAACGGCTTCGGCACATGCACCAACACTTGCACTTGCATCTGCTCCGGCCCGCACAGCGGCAACGGAACCAGCAGTTGCAACTACAACAGACTGGGCTGCAGTTCGCACTTCATATACCATAGTCCTTACAAAACCGACATGTCCACCTTCTTGGTAAGCATTGGTCGCCTAAGTGTTTCATTCTTTTTTCTTACCATGTTGTTTCACATGATTCATTGTGTTGATCTACCTGTTTGTGTATGTCTTCTTGTTTGCAAACAGAGAATTCCTGGAGCACCGAGGGAGTCGTTCAACAATCCGGGCGACCGTGGCCAAGTTTCTCTTACGATGCACAACCTTGGTGTGAATGAACCTGCTGAATATACCGTAACTACAAAGTATGGTCGCATGATGATTGATGCTAAAGGATGGTCAAGGTTCAAATCTAAATCATATCTTGCGGAAGGGGATGATGTCAAAATCGAACTTTGTCGGCAAGGAGAGCTGGTCCAAATCAACTTTGAAATTCTTCAGTAGCAGCACACAACTGCCAAACTGATCTATCCTCCGACAAATTTTGATGTAATACTCTGGCATGGTGAAACAAGTGTCCTATGTGTATAAGTAGTACGACAAAATCGTTGATAGAATTGCAACTCTGATTGCTTGTTAGGAACTGTCGTTTGATTTCATTCCAATAGTTGCCGTGCTTTATTCAATTTTGTGTATTTGCCTTGCGACAGCATCTAAAACCAGCGCTGTACCGACCGCTTGCAATATTAAAAGCGCTGAGGTAGAACACATGTGCCCCCAAATATGCAGGCCCATTGGCCTGTGGCCCAAAGTCCAGAACCGTGAGCCTGTTTGAGTATTTCTCAGTTGAACCCCCATACTGCCCGTGTGTTGCACGTAACATCAAGATGCATTTGTATGAGTATTTTATCTTGTGAGAGAAAAGGATGAATGAGGGAAGTTCTTATTTGCAAATGTGGAGAGGTGTGTGGGTACCTTTTTGCAAAATTGCTATAATTTCCTTCCTATCCGTCATATATAAATCGGACGGCCTATATTGCAGGATGGCAGGCACACCATCATCACCAACTCGTCTATTTCGTGTTAATAAAAACTCTATTTTTTATAATTATATATGTTATATATATTCCCCTTGATTTTTCTTATGTATAAAGTTGTGATATAAAAGATATTTATATTTCTTTATAGAGGGAGTATCTCTGTCAAAAATATATTTATGCGTAACTAGTTACTCCTGTCTTTCTACTTCCTTTCACTGATATGTGGGGCATCCGACAACAGGGTTCACATGCCATATGCACCAAATTAGAGTGCACAACTGCACGGTAGACACACCCCGGTCGTAGCGCCGCAGTAATGCCCAATGAGCCATCCATCACAAAAAACCCACCTTTCTAGCTTTAGCAGTAAGCTGGACGGACGAAGCGGCAATATTTCACTAGGCCTGAATCCCCTTCTCCCTCGTCCGCTTGTTCAGAGAAAACCCGTGCTCGGTGATTGCATAGGGTTTTCTCATGGAGAACCTGGTACGAATTCTTCATCCATCCCCGATAAATCCAAGTCCCTTGGTTGCGGGTACTCCTAGGATGGCAGCCGCCACCGTTGATGCATTTTTCTTCCTACCGAATCTAGTGTGTTTCATTTGTAGTGCCCAAAGTGCGAGGACCCTACAGGTTTCTGCACCCTCGGCGAGATGCCACACTTGTTCCTTCTCATCCTAACATAGGATTTTAAAACATGCAGAATATGTTCCTAGAATCCTCTTTTCTATCCGGGAGAGTGGGGTTTTTTGAACATGATGTCAATTAATTTGGAAATTTGGATTGCTATATTTGGATAAAAGGTACTAGTACCATGGTCAACACTGACATGAAGGAGGAAATTATTTCTAGATTTGGATATGGGGAATACATTGTGTTCTCGTATTTTTTTTCCTGTAGTGCATTCCTTGCTCTGCCAGAACACGTGTACTAAAGATGCTCGGCCTTGCAATAATTGAATACACTAGTTTAATGGTCACAGTGAAGACAAGCCATGGATATAAGTTTCAAGTTGTGTTCATGAACATAGAAGATCGCTGCTTTTTTATGGCCGAACATGCATAAACTTCCTCAAGTGTTACAGACTGAAAGTTGGCGCACGAATGTTGATGGAAATAGCAGAACCTGATCTCATCTTCACTGTGATCTTCCACCCCCTATGTCGTTCCAATTGTTCATCCATGTTAGTTTTGTATCTAGTTCTTGCTTCTTGCCTCAATTACTTCTTAATCCACCTATTCTGTCTAACTAATCGCAATTTAACTTTAGAAGTAGCAACGAATCTCTCAAGAAGATGCTACTTCTAACTAATATTTTCTTATAATTGGTGGCACATGTAGGTTTTTTCAGAGTTAAGTAGGCTACTCGTTTGTTATTTTATAAGAACTTGGCTATTACTCATGGCACTAAAGTTGACTTGGACGACATCCACAAGTTCATGCACTTTATTGATCGTCTTGAGGTCCTTGTGGGGCGTTTCAATGGTGGAAGGCCACGTGGGATATGTGTGCCACTGCTGCACTCATTGAACAGGTCCAACTGTGTTGAGAAACTTATGGTACAAACTATTTTCTGTTATATATGTTGTTCATAAACTCTTGCTTATGCAAAGTTTTACTACTGTGATCTTCTTGAAACAGGAACTACCCAGGTCTATTGTTCCTATACAGATGTCTGACCATGGTCGGGTTAGACTTGCGCTTGGTCACAACATGATATTTATGTCGACCTACTCCATTCCCCTTGGAGGTGAAAAGTTACTTATTCATGGGTGGTCTCAAATAATGAAGGCCTGTCCATCTTGGAGAATAGGACAGAAGATTATGTTCCTGCTTTCCCATGGTTGTAAAGCCAATATCCTGTTTATTGACCACATTGCGAGATGAAGCCGCTTTCAGTAGGTTGTGGATGCGTGGGGTGGCGCCTGGGCCCTGTCCTGGGGCTTGGCGGCCTCACCCTTTGGTTAACTTTAGGAAAATTAGCACTGTTCGAGGCGTTCTTTGTACGATTGAACCTGTATAAGTACTCATACTACTTTCAACTATGGTTGTCAAGTGCCCCTGCTGGTTTCAGTTATGGTTGTTAAGTACTCCTGCTACTTTTACAGTCTGTCATGTTTCTTCAGTCCTGTCTTCCTCCAGCCGCCAAAACCAAACTAGCAGGGCCGCCTACTTCTGCCCCACCGTCTCCTAAATCATTAATGCCTACCTCCGAGGCCTCCTCGTCGTCCTCCGCGCACTTTGCTACGCTCTCCGCGGCGCCGCCCTCTCGCGTTGTCAACATGGTCAACAAACAAGAGGAATTGGCAGAGGACTATATGTGGAGAGGATGATAGTAGGGGCCCACCATGTCCATGGCCGGATGCCAGGAAGTTCCTCATTTTTTGTTATATATATATATTACATTGAGAGCATATGGAAAAAATGCTTCCTGTGAGTGGTTTCCTGACATCTGGGACCCACGACATTGAGCGTATATAGTCAATAAACAAGAGAACAACACAAGATCGGCTGGCACCTAGGACATAGCTACTTGAGCAGTATTTTTTTTGTTATTGTTAAGACGGAGCAGGGTTTCAACTGGGCTCTGGCCCATCTAGCCCAGGCTTATATTTTATGTTCACCACATGACCAGCCCATCTATTTTTTGTTTGTGAAAATGAGCCCAGTTTATTTTTTTTGAAGAATACCCAATCCAGGCCTACTTATTTTTCTACGCCATGATGGGCTGCAAATCTTTAAAGATGCCTGCAAATCTTGAAAGTAATATGAAATGGGATGTAAATATAAAAATAGATGAGAAATTGGCAATTACTTTATAATTTCTGAATTTTTTCACATTTTTAGATTCCATTTCACTGCGCTTTAACCTAATTCAAATATATATTCAAAATAATTTAGATCTGGCTCGACGTTTCGGTATTAAAAATAGTTTGGAACCCATAGAAATATGCGAAATTTTGTTTAAATTTTTAACCCTAGCCCTGGCCAACAAAAAAATGGACTGCAATAAATTGCATAAGAAGTTGCAGTGAGCTATATATAAATTATAAAAAAATAGGGAATGGTCTGACTTGTGGGCCAATTAAGTTGATGCGTATGCAAGATTTTTTTACTTATTATATACGACAACAAACGATTCTAGCAGACGTAACCATTGGATGTCAATCCAATGACCGTCGTGTTTCTTCAACCTCTGATCTTCTTGCTCCAGCCGCCAAATCCAACACCGGCGGGACCGCCTGCTCCCGCCTCCCGTGGCTGGCTACGCTGCTGCGCAGACCTCACCGCCCCTACTACTCCCACCGCTGGCTAGGCCATCCGTCTACTCACCCACATCCCTCCACTGTTGTGGCTTGCCGCCTCCAGGTCATTCCCTTCCTGGGTCTCGCCATCGTCCATCGCGCTAGTGTTCTCGGCACGGCGTGGTCAACAGTGTCAACAAACGATAACATCGGAAGAGGGGCGTACATGGAGAGGCTGACAGTTGGGACCCAGATGGTCCATGGCCACTCGCAAGCAAGTACCTCCTTATTACGCCAAAAAGAATGAATACTCTTGTTGACAGCTCGGACCCACCAGCTATATCTTCGCACGCAAGGAAGTGCCTCCTTATTACGCACAAAAAAATGAATACTCCCCCTGCTAGCTGGGATCCACCATAGTGGGAGGATGACTTGTGGGCCTACTAAGTTGACGCGGACGGACGGCTTTCTCAACTCAACAAACGATTCTATCACCAGTGACCATTGGATTGTTAACATCCAATGGTCGTCCTGCTTCTTCAACCTCTGATTTTCTTGCTCTAGCCATCCGAACCACCACGTGCTTTTGCCTCCCGTGGCCGGCTGTGCTGCCGTGGAGGCCTCACCGCCCCTACTACTCCCACCGCTGGTCAGGCCCTACGGCGACGGCAGCCTCACACCGTAGCGAAACCAGTGAACCCTCGTACTCCTCTCCTCGTGGGCATCCACTGCCGCGTCTTCCTCGGCTCCACGTCATTCCCTTCCTAGGCCTCGCCATCGTCCACCACCTTGGTGCTCTCGGCGCGGCGTGGTCAATGTGGTCAACAAACGACTTCCATCGGAAGAGTACTGGACGTTGAGAGGCTGACAGCTAGGTCCACGGCCGCAGTAAGGAAGTGCCTCCTTATTATGCGCAAAACAATTATTCATCCACCTAATAGCAGAGACCCATCGGACATGCCACCATATTTCACAAAAAAAACAATTCCCCCCTGACTACTAGGACCCACCAGCTCCATCTTCGCACGAAAGGAAGTGCGTCCATATTACGGGCAATAAAAATGATTCGCCCCACTGACTGCTGGGACCCACCAGCTACATCTTCGCACACAAGGAGTGCCTGACAGTCGGGACCCACCCGGTCGAAGCGTACGTGGCGTTGTCATTTTGGTCGCGAACATGTATGTACATACTGGTCGATGTAGAGGTGCGCACGTGTGGTAGTAGAGGCGTGCATGTGTAGAGGCACGCACGTGGCATGTACACGTACGTACAGTGGCTAGGGTGCAAGAAAGTAAATACGGCCACGTACGTACATACGGGCGGGGTCTCGAATGACTACTCGCGCATACGTACGGCTAGGGCTCGTGTACATGGCTGTGCCTGGGTCGAAACGGAGAAACTGCGTCGTCGTCGTGTTCATGGGGAGGAAACGGAATGCTCGTGTTCATCGGGAGGCAACAGAACGCATGTTGTTCATCGGGAGCCAACCATCTTGGACGGAACAACAGATGGAAACGAGGCCTGGCGTACCGCAGAATGGAGGAAACGACCTTGTGTTCAACCGGCCACAATGGAAACAGGATCATGTTCATCGGGAGGGGCCTGGCGTACCGCAAAACGGAGGAAACGGACCTCCTACGGTGGAAACGGAGTCTTTTTGATCGGGAGGGTCTGGCGTACCGCAAAACGGAGGAAACAGGCTTGTGTTGGAGTGCTACGGTCAAAACGGGGATCCTGTTCATCGGGAGGGGTGTGGCGTACCGCAAAACGGGACTCCACGGGATACTGTTCATCTCCACCGTTGACCTCATCCAGCCTCCACCTACGACTGTTCATCCACGACTCCTGTTCATCCAGCCTCCACCGCGCACTCCTCCACCGGCTACTGTTCAACCAGCCCTCTCCACGGGATCCTGTTCAACCCCCCCTCCACTGGCTACTGTTCAACCATCCCTCCATTGGCTATTGTTCATCCAGCCCTCCACGGGGTCCTATCCATCCACCAGATCGATCGATCAGGGTCCTGTTCATCCAGCGGCAATGGCCTTTACTACCACGGGGTCCTGTTCATCCAACCCCCCACCGGGAACTGTTCATCCAAACCCCCCAACAACGCTCACTGTTCATTAAGAGGCAGCATCGATCGGCTTCAGTTAGCAGCATTAGCAAAGGAATCACTCGGGTTCAGTTAACAGCAAGGGATTGATCGATCGCTCGAGTTCAATAACACGTAGCCTACAGTGCAATCGCTCGGGTTCAGTTAGAGTGCAATGCCTCGCACACACGCACGTACGTATGAGAGAAACGCGCATCACTCGGCCCCCGACCTCCCATCGTAACCGGGAACTCCCTGATATTTTCCTCGCCCTTGCTTCTACCACAGTTTTCTCCATCATGGACGGCCCAAAGAATGTCATGCACATGCGTATCCGGCCCGCCCAGGATGAAAAGCCCAATTATTGTCATGATTTTTTGTCATAGAAGTAGGACCCCAGCACATCTATGATGATACCGGGTTTTGTCACAATTATCGTCATAGAAGTGTCATAAGCATGACCGAAAAAATCGTTCGGCCCAAAATGTCATGGATGTGTCATTTTTTTGTAGTGTAATTGTCAGTGCTGTGTACAGAATTGAATTCGCCGTGAGATTAGGCACAATGTTCATACTTATGTTAATGATATTGTGGTCAAGTGCCAGAAGAAGTAAACATTGCTAGATGACCTCAAGGAAACCTTTGACAATCTTCGGGTTTACAAGATGATGCTTAACCCGGCCAAAGTGTGTTTTTGGCATTCCTGCATGCAAATTGATAGGTTTTTTTGGTATCTGAATGAGGTATTTGATGTCTGCTAGTACTACGTCGGTATTTCCTCAAAGAGGAAGGGATGATGCAGCACATCAACGGTAGGTATGTCCCTCAGTGAGGAGACCAATGTTATCGAACGAGTAGGAGAACCAAGCAACACTAAGTAAACATCACATGCACACAAGTAACAAAAACTCGCAACCTGACGTATTAAAGGGGTTGTCAATCCATTTTGGCTAACGGTGCCACAAATTGGCAAACGGACATGAGAGACTTGTAAATATTGATAGATCGAACGACAAATAAAATAAATTGCAGCAAGGTATTTTTGGTTTTAATAGATACGAAAATAAAAGGCAAATAAAATAGATCGCAAAGGCAAATAACATGAGAAAGAGACCCGTGGGCTGTATGTTTCACTAGTGGCTTCTCTCGAGAAAAATAGCAGACGGTGGGTAAACGAATTACTGTTGGGCAATTGATATAAATTCAAATAATCATGACGATATCCAGGCAATGATCATTATATAGGCATCACGTCCAAGATTAGTAGACCAACTCCTGCATGCATCTACTACTATTACTCCACACATCGACCGCTATCCAGCATGCATCTAGTGTATTAAGTTCATGGAGAAACGGAGTAATGCAATAAGAATGATGACATGGTGTAGACAAGATCTATTTATGTAGAAATAGACCCCATCGTTTTATCCTTAGTAGCAGTGATACATACGTGTCGGTTCCCCTTCTGTCACTGGGATCAAGCATCGTAAGATCGAACCCACTACAAAGCACCTCTTCCCATTGCAAGATAAATATATCAAGTTGGCCACACAAAATCCAAATATCGGAGAAGAAATACGAGGCTATAAGCAATCATGCATATAAGAGATCAAAGAAACTCAAATAACTTTCATGGATAAAAATAGATAGATCTGATCAGAAACTCAAAGTTCATCGGATCCCAACAAACACACCGCAAAAAGAGTTACATCACATGGATCTCCAAGAGACCATTGTATTGAGAATCAAACAAGAGAGAGAGAGAGAGAGAGAGAGAGAGAGAGGAAGCCTTCTAGCTTCTAACTACAGACCCGAAGGTCTACAAAGAACTACTCACGCATCATCGTAGAGGCACCAATGGAAGTGGTGAAACCCCTCCTCGATGGTGTCTAGATTGGATCTGGTGGTTCTGGACTCTGCGACGGCTTGATTTTCATCGACTCCCATAGGGTTCATGGAATATTGGGGTATTTATAGAGCAAAGAGGAGGTCCAAGGGGCACCTGAGGTGGGCACAACCCACCAGGGCGCGCCTGGGCCTGGTGGGTTGTGCTGCCCTCGGAGCACCCCCAGGCGCTTCTTCGGCCCATTAGATGTCTTCTGGTCCAAAAAATCCACAAAACATTTGACTGCATTTGGACTCCGTTTGATATTGTTTATCTGTGATGTAAAAAACATGCAAAAATGCAGCAACTGGCACTTGGCACTATGTCAATAACTTAGTACCAAAAAATGATATAAAATGATTATAAAACATCCAACAATGATAATATAACAGCATGGGACAATCAAAAATTATAGATACGTTGGAGACATATTAGCATCCCCAAGCTTAATTCCTGGTCGTCCTCGAGTAGGTAAATGATAAAAACAGATTTTTTTGATGTGGAATGGTGCCTAACATGTCATCTCATATTCTTTTCTTAATAGCATGGACATTTGGACTTTTATATTATTCAAAGCAATAGTCTAGTTTTGACATGATAGTTTAGATACTCAAGCATACCAACAAGCAACCATGTCTTTCAAAATATCAACGCTAAAATAAGTTATCCCTAGCCCATCATGCCCAATCATTGATCCATTCAAGAAACACACTCGCATATTAACTACACCCAATGCTCAAGTATGATCATAGTGCCCTCTAGTTGGTGCTTTATAAGAGAAGATGGAGACTCAAATTAAAAATGAAAATTGCATAAAGTAAAAGAAAGGCCCTTCGCAGAGGGAAGTAGGCATTTGTAGAGGTGCCAGAGCTCAAAACGAAAATTGAGAGATAAAAACATTTTGAGAGGCATACTTTTCCCACCAACGAAAACGACTTAGAGTTCCCAACACTCTACATGCTAGATATATCATAGGCAGTTCCCAAATAGAAAATAAATTTTATTCCTTTTTCCACCATACTTTCACTTTCCAACACTTCCCAAGGAATTTATTATTTGACAACATAAAGTAAATTCATTTTTCATTTTGGGATTGGGCATCCCTAATACCTTTTCCATACTCTCGTGCAATGATAACTGAATAAACACTAGCATGGAAAATATTAGCCACCCCTCACCGCCTCGCGAGCGGTACGAGCACACAAAAGAGAAATTTATTTTGAATATTAGAGATGGCACATACAAATTTGCTTAGAACAGCAAAATAATACCGCAGATAGGTAGGTATAGTGGACTCATGTGGCAAAACTGGTTTAAAGGATTTTGGTTACACAAGTAGTGATCATACTTAGTGCAAAATGAAGGCTAGCAAAACATTGAGAAGCGACCAACCAAGAGATGAGTAATCTCATAAGCGAGCATTAAGCATAATTAACACCGAATAATGCACTACAAGTAGGATGTAATTTCATTGCACAACTATTGACTTTCGTTCTTGCATAGGGAATCACAAACCTTAACACCAATATTCTTACTAAAGCATAATTACTCATCAACATGACTCACATATCACATCATTATATCTCAAAACTATTACAAGGAATGAAGTTTATTTTTTCCACTAATCTTCATGAATTTTTTTATTATATCCTTCTTGGATAGCTATCACTTTGGGACTATTTTTCATGTGTTGCTTTGATAAGCTCAAACAAATATAAGTGAAGAGCATGAGCATAACATTTCTTTCTCTCAAATTAATTTAAGTGAAGCAAGAGAGAATTTCTTGAAAATTTTACTATGCCTCAAATAAATCTAAGTGAATCAAGAGAGAATTTCTTCAAAAATACTAAAGCACACCATGCTAAAAAAGATATAAGTGAAGCACTAGAGCAAATCCATAGCTCATTAAAATTTATGTGAAGCATAGAGAGCAATTCTAACTAGTCATGACATAATTTTGGCTCTCTCAAACAAGTGTGTCCAGAAAGGGATCAAGACCAAAAACACAAAGCAAAACAAGCAAAGACTCATATCATACAAGACGCTCCAAGCAAAACACATAGTATGTGATGAATAAAAATATAGCTTCGAGTAAAATACCGATGGTCGTTAGAAGAAAGAGGGGATGCCACTCGGGGCATCCCCAAGATTAGTTGCTTCTCTTTGGATAATAGCTTGGGGCACCATGGGCATCCCCAAGCTTAGGCTATTCTTACTCCTTATTCCTTCATCCATCGTAAGATAACCCAAAATATGAAAACTTCAATCACACAAAACTCAACAAAACCTTCATGAGATCCGTTAGTATAAGAAAACAAATCACTACTATAGGTGATGTTGCAAACCAATTCATATTTTATTCTTGCATTATATCTACTATATTCCAACTTTTCTATGGCAAAAACTCATCAAAGAAAACCATAGAATCATCAAAAGAAGCACACAATGCAAAGAAAATAGAATCTGTCAAAAACAGAACAGTCTCTAGAAATCTGGATATTTAGAATACTTCTATAACTCCAAAAACTCTGAAAAATTAGGAAGACCTGAGAAATTTGTATATTAATCTTCTGAAAAAGAATTGGTATTTTATTGCTCTCTGGTTAGAAATGAGAATTATTTTTGTGAGCATTAAAGTTTGTATTTTTCAGCAAGATCAAACAACTATCACCCAAGAAGATCCTAAAGGCTTTACTTGGCACAAACACTAATTAAAACATATAAAAACAATCATAACAATAGGATAATTGTGCTAACACTCAAGAACATAAAGCAAAAAGCAAAAATAAATTTTATTCATTAGGTTGCCTCCCAACAAGTGCTATTGTTTCACGCCCTTAGCTAGGCATAAGGCAAGGATCTAAGTTTTGTCATCTTTGCTCCTAGATCCATAAGATGTCGTCATGATTGATTCATATGGTGGCCTAATTCTTGTTCTAGGGAAATGTTCCATACCCTTCCTTAGTGGTAATTGGAACTTAATATTTCCTTCTTTCATATCAATGACGGCACCGATAATGCGTAAAAATGGTCTACCAAGAATAATTGGACAAGACGGATTGCAATCAATATCAAGAACAATAAAATATACGGGCACATAATTCTTATTTAAAGAATAAGAACATCATTAATTCTTCCCGTAGGCTTTTTAATAGTAGAATCTGCCAAGTGCAAATTTAAAGAACATTCTTCAATATCGGTAAGACCAAGCACATCACATAAAGATTTCAGAATTGTGTAAACACTAGCACCCAAGTCACACAAAGCAAAACACTCATAATTTTTTATCTTGACTTTTATAGTAGGTTCCCATTCATTATGCAATTTTCTAGGAATTGAAACTTCTAATTCCAACTTTTCTTCTAAAGCTTTCACCATAGCATCAACAATATGTTTAGTAAAAGCTTTATTTCGTTCACAAGCATGGGGTGAATTTATCATGGATTGCAAAAAAGAAATACAATAAATCAAAGAGAAACTATCATAATTAAAGTCTTTGTAATACAAAAGAGTGGGTACATCACTAGTTAAAGTTTTGACCTCTTCAAACCCACTTTTATCAATTTTCTCAACAAGATTTCCACCCTTCGAATTAGCGGGACGCCTTCTAGCTAAAGTTGACTCTTATCCAGTCCCTTTTTCATCAATATTAACTTTACAAAACAAGGAATCAATAGAAGAAACATCAATCATTTTAAGATCTTCATCACTTTTATGAAAGTAATCACTAGAAAATGTTTTTTTTCTAAAAATTCTCTTCTAGCTCTAAGCATAGCGGTTCTTTTCTTACTTTCATCCATAGAAACATAAAGAAATTTAATTGATTCCTAAACCTTAGGCACAAAAAATTTCATCTTGACATTTTCCACGTCATGAGAAATTCTATCAACACTTCTAGACAAATCATCAATCTTATTCAACTCTTCTTCTATGGTAGTGTTGAAAACTTTTTGCGTGTTGATAAATTCTTTAATATTATTATCAAGATCAGAGGTGTTCCTATTATTATTATTATAAGAAGGATTTCCATATGAATTACCATAATTATTAAGGAATTACTAGGAAAAGGCCTAGGATTAATATTACCTCTATAAGCATTGTTATTGAAATTATTTCGCGAGATAAAATTCACATCTACGGCATCACTATTTTCCTCAATCAAAGTAGACAAAGGCATATCATTGAAATCAATAGGAGCACTTTTGCTAGCAACCAATTTCATAAGAGCATCAACTTTTTCACTCAAAGAAGAAATTTCTTCAACCGAATTAACTTGTTTGCTAGTAGGAGCTCTTTCGGTATGCCATTGTGAATAATTTGCCATAATATCATCAAGAAATTTGGTGGCTTCACCCAAAGTAATTTCCTTAAATGTACCACCTGCAGCGGAGTCTAAAAGATTACGAGAAACAAAATTGAACCCCCCACAAATTTTTTGTATGATCATCCAAAGATTTAACCCACGAGTTGGGAAATTCCTTAACATCATTTTCATTCTTTCCCAAGATTGTGCAACATGCTCATGTTCAAGTTTCTTGAAATTCATGATATGGGTTCTAAGGGAAATAATTTTTACGGGCATAAAATACTTAGTGATAAAAGCATCTATGCACTTATTCCAATAATCGATACTATTACGAGGCAAAGAAGAAAACCAAATTTTTGCAGAATCACGCAAAGAAAACGGAAACCATTTCATGTTCACAACATCATTGTCCACATCTTTTTTTCTTTTGCGTACCGCATAATTCCACGAAGGTATTAAGATGGGATGCGGAATCCTCATTAGGAGTACCGGAAAATTGATCTTTCATAAAAAGATTCAGCAAAACAATATTAATATCACAAGACTCCGCACTAGTGGCGGGAGGAGCAAGCGAGGGAGAGGAAAACGAGAGGCAAATGGCAAATAATGTAAATTGCAAGGAGATGAGATTTGTGATTAGGAACCTGGTAGATGTAGATGATCCTCCCTGGCAACGGTGCCAGAAATTCCTTTGGATGTCTACTAGAACTACGTCGGTATTTCCCCAAAGAGGAAGGGTTGATGCAGCACAACAATGGTAGGTATTTCCCTCAGTGATGAGACACCAGTAGGAGAACCAAGCAACACTACATAAACAACACCTACACATAAATAACAAATACTCTCAACCCGCCGTATTAAAGGGGTGGTCAATCCCTTTCGGGTAATGGTGCCACAAATTGGCCAACGTACATGAGAGAGTTGTAAATATTGATAGATTGAACACTAAATAAAATAAACTGCAACAAGGTATTTTTGTAATTTTGGGTTTAATAGATCCGAAAATAGAAGGCAAATAAAATAGATCGCAAAGGCAAATAATATGAGAAAGAGACTCGGGGGCCGTAGGTTTCACTAGTTGCTTCTCTCAAGAAAAATAGCAAACGGTGGGTAAACAAATTACTATTGGGCAATTGATAGAACTTCAAATAATCATGATAATATCCAGGCAATGATCATTATATAGGCATCACGTCCAAGATTAGTAGAACGACTCCTACCTACATCTAGTACTATTACTCCACACATTGACCCCTATCCAGCATGCATCTAGTGTATTAAGTTCATGGAGAAACGGAGTAATGCAATAAGAATGATGACATGATGTAGACAAGATCTATTTATGTAGAAATAGACCCCATCGTTTTATCCTTAGTAGCAGTGATACATACGTGTCGGTTCCCCTTCTGTCACTGGGATCAAGCATCGTAAGATCGAACCCACTACAAAGCACCTCTTCCCATTGCAAGATAAATATATCAAGTTGGCCACACAAAATCCAAATATCGGAGAAGAAATACGAGGCTATAAGTAACCATGCATATAAGAGATCAAAGAAACTCAAATAACTTTCATGGATAAAAAGAGATAGATCTGATCATAAACTCAAAGTTCATCCGATCCAAACAAACACACCGCAAAAAGTGTTACATCACATGGCTCTCCAAGAGACCATTGTATTGAGAATCAAACGAGAGAGAGGAAGCCGTCTAGGTACTAACTACGGACCCGAAGGTCTACAAAGAACTACTCACGCATCATCGGAGAGGCACCAATGGAAGTGGTGAACCCCTCCGTGATGGTGTCTAGATTGGATCTGGTGGTTATGGACTCTAGGTGACTGGAATTGATTTTCGTCAACTCCCCTAGGGTTTCTGGAATATTTGGGTATTTATAGAGCAAAGAGGCGGTCTGGGGGCACCCGAGGTGGGCACGACCCACCAGGGCGCGCCTGGGCCTCCAGGCGCGCCCTGGTGGGTTGTGCTCCCCTCAGAACACCCCCAGGCGCTTTTCCGGCCTATTGGATGTCTTCTAGTCCAAAAATATCCACAAAATATTTCGCTGTGTTTGGACTCTGTTTGATATTGATTATCTGCGATGTAAAAAACATGCAAAAAACAACAACTGGCACTTGGCACTATGTCAATAGGTTAGTACCAAAAAATGATATAAAATGATTATAAAACATCCAAGAATGATAATATAAAAACATGGAACAATCAAAAATTATAGATACGTTGGAGACGTATCATTATTGAAGCTAATCCAAAGAAAATGAGGACGGTGAACTCCCTTGCTATGCCAGCGAACATCAACGATGTCCAATGCATGGCGGGTCGCATTGCTGCTTTAAGCCGGTTCATAAGCCGCCTCGGTGAGAAGGCAATTCCTTTGTATCAGATGCTGAAAAAGACTGATCACTTCGTCTAGAGTGATGCTGCAGACAAGGCCTTTGAAACCCTTAAGAAGCAGCTGGCTGGGCCGCCTATCCTGGCTGCTCCCATTGACAAAGAGCTTATACTCCTGTACAATGCTGCTAATAATAAAGTGGTAAGTGTTGCAATTGTTGCTGAGTGTAAGGAGGCTGGGAAGGAATAACCAGTCCAGCAGCCCGTATACTATGTCAGTGAAGTTCTGACCGAGTCCAAGCAATGGTATCCACATTGGCAGAAGCTGGTGTTCTAGGTCTTCATGGTGAGTCGCAAGCTGCAGCATTATTTTTTGGAACATCCTATCATTGTGGCCAGCTCATCCCTGTTAGGAGATATCATCCAAAACAGGGAGGCCACAGGTCGGGTTGCTAAGTGGGCAATTGAGCTTGGGCCGCATCATCTGAAATACGTGCCCTGGACAACTATTAAGTCTCAAGCATTGGTGGATTTCTTCAACTATTGGGCTAGACTTCAAGTTCAGAAGCCAGACAACACATATTGGACTAATCACTTTGATGGTTCCAAGCACTTGGAGGGCTCGGGGGCTGGAGTCATTTTGTCTTCCCCACGAGGTGATAAATTTTGTTATGTTCTGCTGATCATGTTTCCCTGTACTAACAATGCAACCGAGTATGAATCCCTCCTCCATGGTCTCTATATGGCTAAGGAAATGAATCTTAGCCGGGTTAGGTGCCTGGGCGACTCTAATCTTGTGGCTCAGCAAGTTTCTGGCAAGTGGGATTCCAAGGAACCCCTCATGGTGGCTTATCGGCAAGTAGTGACCAATATCGTAGCACATGTTAAAGGTTATCAGGTTGATCACATTGATAGGAGGCTCAACGAGGCGGCTGATGCATTATCACGTCTTGGCTCCCAACATAAGCTGGTACCCCCTAATGTGTTCCTTGATGTGCTCCACAATACTTTTGTCAAATTGCCATCAGTGGAATATCTGGCTATACCTTACCTAGAGGTGCAATTGGTGGCGGCTCTTCATGCTACCCCAGAGTTGACGATTCCTTATCTGGCATATCTAACTCGAGGCGAGTTCCCTGAGGATGAATTTATTGGTCGTCAAATCGTTTGACGCTCCAAATCTATGACTATTGTCCATGGCGAGTTGCACATAATAAGCATCACCGGTGTTTTCAGCTTTATGTTTCCCCTGATGAGGGCTGAGAAATCCTCGATGAGATTCACTCTGGTGATTGTGTTCATCATGATGGCTCAAGATCCCTTATTGCAAAGGCTTTTTGACGTGGTTTCTATTGGCTCACAGGTCATGCATATGCTTACTATATCGTGCGCAAGTGTGATGGATGTTAGAAGTTTGCACGTCAGGCTCATGTACCAGCTCAAGAACTCTGGATGATTCCAATCACTTGGCCTTTTGCAGTGTGGGGACTTGATATGGTTGGTCCATTCAAACGGTCCAAGGACAAGAAAACCCACCTTTTGGCTGCTCTTGATAAATTCACCAAGTGGGTTGAAGTAGAGCCGATCAGCAATTGCGATGCGGAAACAATAGTCAAATTCCTGAAAAAGTTGATTTTTCACTTTGGGTATCCACACAACATCATCATTGATAATGGAACTAACTTGTCCAAAGGATCTATGAAGAAATTTTGTCAGCAAGAACACATCCGGCTTGATGTAGCATCAGTAGCAGACCCTCTGTCCAATGGGCAAGTAGAACGTGCCAACCAGGAGATTTTATGAGGTATCAAGCCAAGGTTCATGGTTCCTCTAGAGTGTACTTCGGTTTGTTGGATAGAGGATCTTTTGGAGTATACGGACTACCCCCAACAGATCCACCTGATACACGCCTTTCTTTATGGTTTATGGTGTAGAAGCAGTACTACCAAGCGATATTCGACATGATTCCCCCAGAGTTGCGGCTTATGTTGAAGCAGATAATGAGCAGGCTCGACAAGACTCTCTAGATGCTTTAGAGGAGGTGTGTGACTTTGCAACAGCAAGATCAACAATATATCAGCAAGACCTATGTCACTATCATATCCGTAGAGTTCCTAGCCGTACTTTCTAGGAGGGCGACTTAGTGCTTCGACTAATATAAGATCAAATCGGTATGCATAAGCTTTCACCTCCATGGGAAGGGCCTTTTGTTAACAACAACAACCTCAACAACAGGTCATATTACCTGATTAACATACGTGAACATGAGAAGTCATGTACATCTGAGGAGGAGACCAACATGCCTTGGAATATTGCTCCTGTCCTTATTACACTTAAAGCCACTGGCTCCAGCTTTTGTACATACCTTTGTGTATATATCTTTTATGATCAATGTTAGTAAATCCGGCATCCTTGGAACTTAGGGCCTCTGTCGTTTCATGCCGTATATTGTGCATGAGTCTTTATTTTCTAATCATAGGTCATTTGGGGGCTTCCAACTCATCGAGTTTAGCTATTAACATCCCCTTGATCCGCCATATGCCATTATAAATCATGGTTAAACCTTCCTATTTGTTTAATGCTACTCTGGCAAAATGAGCCGGCGTACTCTTTACAGTCAATCTATCATGACCCTAAACTTTTCAAGGTTAAAATGCTAGCTTATGTCATGAGAGAGCTGTCTTACAGAAAGCAAGGATAAACCATGAGCTATGAAGCCAACTTCATTGAAGTAAGCCTTGAAAGCCGGTCTATTTGTCGCGCCTCAAAAGTTGGCTTAACATTTATTTCTATCTATGTTTTAATTTCTGTTTCACAGCATTACTTGCTCCTTGATCAATCATTATATCTACCATAAGTCGTCGGGTCAACAAAACACCAGATTATTTTGATCAAGATTGAGCTGACAGCGATCATGAGTTGCCCGATTCAAACAACAAACCGGATTATCATCTATTATCACTACTACATGGCCAAGTGTCAAAGTAATGACTAGATGTCCCGGATTATGACCTATTGCTCATCAATGCAAACAGAAACATCATACAACCATAAGGAAATTGGGTGGGTTAACAAAACACCGCACCGTCTCAAATATATTCTACAAAAAGTATCAAGTAGTTGGCATCACAGGAAGAAAATTTTGTCACTACCCTATTTCAAAGCCACAAATGGGCTCAAAATCAGGCAAAGTTTTTTATGTGACGACTCGCTTAAGAAGACTCTGGGTCAACATCTTGTTGATGACCCTTGACCTTAGTCGCCAGATCAGCCTGCGCCTGCAAACTTTGCTCGATCTATTGGTGGCCCCTTGGTACCCACTGTATACCATATAATTTCTGGAATACTGGGTCATTGGTGATGATACTGGATGGTTCAACATCAGGAGAAAAATATGTCTTACTGCATGGTGGGGTAAGATCAAACGGCTGGTAGTCTGGTGGGTTGATGTGCTTATTATCTTCATCTTATCCGGTTGATACTTGGCCAGGTCGAGTTCATCTACCATTTGAGTCGCCGCCACCCGCATGTCTTTCACACATCGTGCAAAGTCATCTTGCAAGAAGTCGCTGCCATCAAGTTTTGTTTGAGCAAAGCCACCAACCATCTCGCACGGATCCATCTCAAGAAGGAAGGCTTTTGCTCGCGCAAGCACCATGACAGTCCCAGAATGAGCACTCAATTTAACCTGCTCTACAATCCGCTGAGAGATAGTCGACAAGTCCTTAAGCATATCATTGATCCTCTAGGGATATGAATCATTGTCTTTCACTGCCATGATGGCGTACATGCCACCCATGTACAACTCCTCCACATAAGTATATATTTCCTTCAATTTTATTACAGGCAATTGGACACCTCTGCCATCTCTTTTTCCTGCAAAAAGATGCATATGAGTACGTCGCCAGATGAGTCAGTTAAACATAAAGTTATCAAGACAATTCTACTTACCAAAGATAGCCACAGTCATGTTGGTGATGTGGCATTTTAACACATTTAGCTCTTCTGTGACCGGCTCAATCCAGCCCACTACTTACTCAGCACATTTCAACAATGATGTTTTTCCTCCTCATACGAGGCCTTCAAAGTGCTCGAATTATCAAAGGCAATCAATAATGATTTCTGCAATGCAGAAGAGGATGATTCTGCCTTTTCACGCATTTTTTCTCTCCTTTCCACTGCTCTTGAAAACTGGCGGCTTTTGATTCAGCCTCATTGACCATACCCTGACATACACAGCACATGCTCAGTCTGAACATTTTGGAATTTCGAACCGGCATAATCGCACGACCCGATACTTAAGGGTTATAAGAGGCCAACACTTATTCTACATTTGAAGTCCCAAGCAGTTGCTAGCAGTCTACATGGCACTTGGGGGCTACGTACTGTGTGACATTTTTCAACACAGACTATAAAGACAAGATCTGGCTCATCTCCTGGAGATGAGCCGGCCCTTGGGGGCTGCATGTCATTTCAATGTACATGGGGACATGGTTTGAAAGAATCGGCTTCTTATTTTCATAACAACCCGGCCCTTGCGGGCTACAACAGGCTTGTCAACATTATTTGCAAGTCTCACACATACTCATACTCTCCTATGTCTAAGACTTGGGGGCTAAATAAATATATATATATAGTATTGAACAGAGGAAGCTCTCCATACCTCATATTTTCTTTTTAGCATGTTAACCATGCTCGCCTCCATATCTCGGCTCGTAGATAGACGGGTCAAGTAACCTTGATGAAGCTCGTCCGCGCTAAGATCTTCAAGGTTTGGCAAATCTAGTTTCGTCTTCCCTTTCTCAGATGTGACTCACTCATCTTGGTCATGAACTTGCCCAACACATTCAATGTCTCCAGAGCTTTGTGCCACCCCAGTAATGGTGACCTCATCATTAGTCACTGTGTGATGAAAGATCTTCAGTCGCCTTTACTGGACTGGAGGCGTGAGCATGGCATGGCTGGTTAATATTCATTGGTTGCATCATCTGAGCCGACTTGGTTGTCGATTTGAATTGGTTCGACTGTTGTTGTTTCTTCAATGGTAGCCGGCTCATTCTACTGAGGCGGCTCAATCCTTTGATCCAGATTGGCTTCACTTGTATTGATATCCTAGATCTCTGGAGCTGCCAAAGGCGGGTTTTGAGACTCGGGGATGATTGCAGAAGAAGAAGACTCACCCACTTTCCTTTTCTTAATGGCTTTCGCCCTACAATTATATGAATGTTCAAGATAACGAAGCAACTGTTATGATGAAGCACAAAAATACTAAGTACTTCCCCAGGCTTAATGACTAATGGGGGGAGATGTGAGATGGATGAACCTCCAGACAACGGTGGCGACTCTTGATAATTCGAATCATAAGGTTTAAGGGGTTGTCTAAAAAGGTCAACTCGTGGAAGATATGAGGCACCTCATTTAGTCGTTTGCGGACGACTAGTTCATGTGACAAGCCGGCAGATAGCTCGACAAAATCATTTTGGAGGTACCTACTTGTTACGTTTTCTTAAAAAGAAATTTTGGATCTAGTTGAGCATATGGATCTAAAAAGGGAACCTTTCTGACGGCTAGTCTCGTTTTCTCTGGGATAAAAATATCCGAGTCGGATGAGATGGAAATTACCTCAACAGGGCCGGCTCGACTATTCTTCGTGTGATCCTAAGAAGAAGGGGCATCAACCAGTTGCATAAATAAACAACCAAGCGAGTCAAGCTCTACCTCCGACTCATTTCCAGGAGCCGACTTGTCATCACCAATTGGTGCATTCACTTGTTCAGTTGGCACCAGAGCAGGCTTGTGGGCCATTTTTCCTTTTCTACAATGGGGAGTCAGCCTATACGTTTTGACAAGATTAAGAAGTGAGCTGAGTCAAGCAAAGATTAATAAGTAGGATAAATGAATACAAACATACTTACTGGAGGTTCTGGGTTTTCAATACAGAAAGGAGCAAGCCCCATCTTCTTGCATGCATCTTGGGGCTCTACTAGTAGTCTATTCACGGCCTTGTTTAAGTCATCAAATAACAAGTCAACTTGGCTAAAGCGTTGAACGCCAGCTAAGTCGCCGATATAATTGCTCATTAAGTCGCCCCTCTGACTTAATGGCTGAATTATCCAGCTGATCCAACACCGGGCCAGATCGATCCTAGTGAGGCCGTTGACAAGGCCCTAAATTTAGAGTATATATGGGCGAATTGTTATCGCTCTTCTTTAGAAGGCCAACTAGGAAAAGCTTCGGTTGCGTTAACTCACTCCAATATGTAACCCGGCAATGGGTTTTTGCTGGTAGGAGCAGTATTCTTGCAGTAGAACCAGGTTCTATTCCATCCTTTTGGATGGCTCGCCAGTTTAGCTTATGGAAAAGGACAGTTCTTCCGCCTCTGCACGAAAACCCCACCAAGCTCTATGCTAGGACCATCTGCAAACTCGGTCTAGTTGCTAATATAGAAAAACTTCCTAAAGCGAGGGACAGTTGCCTCTATCTGAAGATAAACCTCACAGAAGACTTGGAATTTGCACATATTGGTCATAGAGTTGGGACCAATATCTTGAGGATGGAGATTGAATAAATTAAGGAAATACCGAAAGAATTTTGACCCGGGTGGTGAGAAGCCCCTATGAAGATGATTAGTGAACACGATGACTTCTCCGTCACCGGGTTGGGGGGTGCTATCTCCATCAGGCGCCTGCCACCCAACTACTAATTGAGCTGGAAGAAGACCTTGCCCCACAAGGTCATCAAGTACCAGAGTGGAAACTTGAGATTGGACCCAGTTGCAGGCTTTATCGGTCTTAGCCTTATTGATCTTGGCCATGATGAGTTGCTCAAAGAGTTAAACCCGCGGGCAAAATGTGAGTGGTGGGTCGTTTTCTATGAGCGATAAGTCTTCAATTGGTTTATATGATGACTTGGGAGAATAATGATGTTGCTACGATTTCGGGGCGAGTCAACATGGTCATTCTATTACTAACGAGTCCCAAAATTAGCCAAAATATTGAGCTAGTTGGATAAAGGATAGCTATGACTATTGAGTTATACAAGTTACAACATGCAACAATAAGCCGACAACGTGTTAAGCGACTCATTCTATTTGGAGATTTTATGATTTTCTACTAAGTTTTGGAAGAAACAAGTTTCTGGTGAAAACTGCTGCCACTATGGATCTACAAAATGGTTCAAAAAGAAAAATATGTTTAAACCTAAAGTATACAATGGTAGCATCAGCTGACATGTTGATGGGGTCTAACAAGGATATGAAGTTTCCAGATGCAAAAATGGTGTTGCTATCACCAATGAAGTATTTCTATGGAATTTTCATTTGAATCTAGATCTAAATAGCAGGCAATGGTGGTATGAACTGAAGAACATTGATGAACTACGAAGGACGTTGGGGCTTTGCTATGGATCTAAAGGAGGAGATGAAGCATACCTGGGCACGGCGAACGACTCCGAGATGTTCTTGAGCAGCCTCGACGGTGATGCACGCGATGTGAAGCATGCAGTTGACGTTGCCGGGGAACCCGCGGCCGCACGATGGTAGAGCTCGGGTCGCAAGAGGGCTTTGGCAAGAGGAAGAAGAAGAGGAGGGGCAAAGTAGTAGAGTAAAAAAACTGAACCCCTTTGGGTATATTTATAAGGATAAGAGGAGGAAAGGCAGCTGCGAAAATAGAGGAGGCACAATAACATTTTAGTAAGGGACGCCTTGATTTTCAGGCCTCATAGATATACGCAAAAGCTCCATTGTGATGTCATACTTGGGCTCCAGAAATTCAGGGAGATGACATCACATTTTTTAAGGAGGTAGAAAATGTCAAGTGCGGAAGTATCATAAGCCAGAATATATGACCTGTCCACGATGTAGATTCAAGAAAGGGAGATGACCTGGAATTATTATCAATATGAAGATTTAACATCGATGAAACCAAGTCAATCTGGGTGCTAATGTTGGGCATATAACCCCATGGTATGACCCGCCCATTTAGGGTTGGGTTATCAAGTGGTGGCCTAAACAGAAAGACGACATGGGCTGTGGTGACCAAGACCTCAAGACCCACGAGGTGACTCATTATGTGGGTCGGCTCATGGCCCGGCTCCTGAGGCAGCAGCTCACTGAAGGGTGCCATAGTTCTCTTACTTAGGAAATAAGACATAGAAAACTTATTAAAGCACGAATTCTAGTACGACCGGACTGTGTTGTAAGCCCATGGCCTCGACCGGTATATAAAGGGCATCCCCTGAGGCATAAAGTCAAGTTACAAGATCTCGAGTACTAGGATAGCCAAGTCGCACCCTTGTAATCGAGATCATCATCACCAATATTAATCAAGCAGGAAGTACACTATTACCTCCATCGAGAGGGGCCGAACCTGGGCAAACCCTTGTCTCTCGGTTCCGATCAACCCCGTTCAAGCTACTACCTTGCGGAGATGACCTCACAATTAAGTCCACTCACGAGGACATCTGCCGTGACAAAACCACGACAGTATGCACTCTTACATAGAATCGCATACAGTCAAGGAAAATTAAATGTGTGTGATTGTCTGCTTATCATACACATTCTATAATCGTTAACAATTTGTGATGTGGCGCGCATCGTAAACATAGCACCACAGAATACCGAATGCGATGGTAGTGCAAGCACATATGAGTAGCAAGGATGGAGTGTTTAGGATATTCGAGATATCATAGAAAGTTGTCTAAAGACTCATGTTTGGAATAGATGTTGGCATCGCATACACTTAGTTATTCAAAACGTATGCATTGCAACTCCTTTTCCCCGATGTTTTCTAGGTCGTCCGGGAAGGACCCCCTATCGCCCACACTAGCAAGGCGATGGTTTAAAATGTCGTCGCGGAAAGCGGTTAAAACCATATGTATAGTAGCTTGATGTACCAGTGATTGCTTTATTTAATTTTTATGCAAATAATTATATTCATTTTATTTTGGAAAATTATTTGCATAAAAACTAAATAAAACAACACTCAATTAAATCCAAGATGGCTATTTAAATTGGATTCAAATATTTTTCAAACCATTTTGGATTGGGTCCATAATTAATTTTGCATATTTATTTCCAATATTTGAAGGAGTGCTTTTCCCTTCTCTCTTTATTTAGTTAGAAATATAATTAGAAAAGATTTTGAAACCCATATAGAGTATTTCCAAAAGTATATCTAATGCCATTTTGAAATTGATTTCCTTACGTCCCACTCTATTCTGTTTATGAAGAAGTCACATTATCATCCCTCATGGAAATCCTTGAGTGGCATAAATTTCTGGTTTGAAATTATTACAAATGGAGTTCAAATCATTTTCATATCCATTTTCATTTCTCTTTTGGAAGAAGTCATATTATCTTCACTCTTGGGTTTTGGGATGAAATGATTTTGAACTCAAGGATATCAAATGCAAGAATGAAAGTTTGGTAAAGTCCTTTTACTTCCTCTCATTCAACTTTCAAAAAGTTTCAAATTTCACTCAATTTCATACAATCAATCACACAACAATCAAACAAACAATTAAAAATTATTTATTTAATTTAACATTCCAAAAGTTAGAATTTTGGGATGTTACATAACATCTAGTTAGCCTCATGTGGATACTAGTAGTACTTCAAGACAAAATGCTATCTTGCCATGTGCTAGTCCTCATAATTCATCTACTCATAATGTTGCTACGTCTTGTGATGAATTACTTTCCTTCCTTGTTTCTCTAATGATGAGGCTTATACTTCCTCGAGTACTTGCGTGGAGACTAACCATGTAGAGGAAATAAAGAGCTCAAGGCCCAAGTCACTTCTTTGAAGATTGACTTGCAAAAGTGTCATGAAGGCAAGTCCATACTCAACAATATCTTGAGTATGCAAAAATCCCCCAATGAAAAAGGTGGACTTGGATTCAACTCGAATAAGAAGAAGAAGTCCAAGAGCAACAAGAAGAAGGGCCAAAAACAAGTCAAGAAACTGGCCAAGATTATTTGCTTCAAGTGCAAAATTGAAGGGCATCATGTTAGATCTTGCCCATTGAACAAGAAGCGCGTTAGTGACAAGCAACAAGGGAAGAGGCCTCAAGTACAAAATCAAGTTGAAGAACGGCCACTTCCCAAGATGACTCAAGTTAATGCTTCTCAAATTGAGAAATCAAGCAAGAAAAAAGTGAAGAGTAGATGTTGCTACTTATGTCGTGAGAAGAGTGATCTTGCTTCTCCATGCACTAATTGTACCATATCCAACTAATTATGATTGATGATATTTATTCTCTTAGGAAGGATATGGTTGGCAATGTGTTTTCCAAGTTTGTTGGTACTCAAAGTGGTTTCAAGAAAAGAACCATTTGCGTAGCCAAGCCTATTGTAACTAACCTCTTAGGAGCCAACTTGGTTGGGGACTAACAAGCTCAAACTTGATTAATAGGTGTTGTTGGAGGGCAATGGAGACTTGGCTACATCATGAAGAATTAAGGGATCTTCATCATTCATATTATGTCAAGCCAAGTCATTTGGATCATCAAGTTTATATCTTATATCCAATGTGCCTCTTTGCAGTAACTTGTACTTAATTTTTTTACATTGGAAGTTACTTGCCCCTCTGCATGTTTTGTTTTTGTACCTTGCATGTTTTTCTATATGTTGTGCTTCCAATTTGCTTATCTTGAGTAATCAAGTATGTGTATGTTGGTTTGCACATCATGTACATGCGAGTCTTGTGTTGAGCCTTTTTTACATATTGTTTCTATCTTAGGTAGCTCTTGTGAGAGATTAATGGAACATCCCATTTTGGGGGAGTGATGTGCTTTGTGCACTTCACGATACTATAAATGTGTGTACATGAGTAATATGACCTAGTATATTGATATTACAAGATTATCTAGTCTCTATGTGGTATGTCTTCTCATGGGAAATTCAAATTCTAAATGGCCCATTAATTATCTCTTGTTGCTTTTTATCTTCCTCTTGTTAAGATTTCTTTCATATCACGTTATGGGGAGTAATATGCTATGTGTATATTACAAGCCTCGGAAATGTGTACATTTCAGGTATTGCCACTTATAGTTGATATTGTAAATTATCTTGTTTCTAGGTGGCATGTTAGCTCTACAAGTTGCAATTTGCTTATGTGCTTTGTGTGAAGATGATGTTGGATATGTCTACAATCTACCATCAGGAATTATTTCCAAATACTTCTTGTCTCTTGACAATTGGTAATCATTTATGTTGTAGAAATTGTTGATCATCTTTACGTTGGCTTTTGTTTTTATTTCCTTATCTCTTGCCAAAGAGTGTGTCAACTCCCATTGCCTTTCGTGCCACTTGTGGATCTTGTTGATTTCTTGATCTTGTCTAGTGTCTTTCTAAGACATAATGAAAGTGGTGATCCCATCTTGTGCACTTTGTATTCAAATGCAAATTCTCTATAATGCACAACTCTTGGGGAAGCTATCCTATTTTCTTTAGAACACTCATCTTGGAAGAAAGCCGTTTCTTTTTGGTACTTTGTGCCATCATGAAACTTTGTAGAGGGTTTGGTTTGTTTGTAACCTTCCTCTCTTTTGGAAGTTTGATATGTTTTATTTAGTGTACCCCCATTCCTTGATGTATCTTTTATTTGGTATCCTCCAAGTGATGATTTATTCATTACGTATCTTATTTTCACTTGGTAACTCCTCAATTGATATCTTATCAATCATGTTTTGATTTGGCTCTTGGAAGTCTTTAGCATGCATATTTACTAGATGTACATTTTTGGCATCCTTTCTTTCTTTGACCCAATTAAAGTGGAAACTACACCAAGTCTCTAATTGACTAAGATGTGCATGAAATTCAATTTCATATGAATTTGCACATATATATGTGGAGTTTGTCCTATGTATTGTTGGTTTGCTAACTCTTTGGTCCCAATGAGTTTGTGTACCATTTTATTTGTGTTGTTGCTCTAGTAACAATTGGAGATGCATTGGATGCTCGGCACACTCACAAGGAAGGTGTTGTCACCATGTACTTATTGGATCCAAGCTAGGATGATCAATGAACCATTATCTAGTAGATCACAACAATGATAACTTGCTAACAAGTACCATTACCTACTTCATGCGTACTTTTCTTGCACTCAACCTTGTGTAGGTTGCTTCATGATATGAAATTCGTTCCTTCTCATGATACTAATTTCCTTTCTAAAAGCATCCCAACAATGATCTCTTGTTTCTATTTGTGATGTCTTTGATGTTTGTGCGTTTGGAGTTCATTCATATACAATAAGACAATATTAGGCCATGTTCTATGCATCAAGCAAAGATCTTATGGGTATATTTATGACTTATGTTTGGATATCTCATTCTTTCTTGTTGTAATTATTTCATCTATACATCCTTCTTTGTATGGGAAGGACTTCAGCTATACGCTATCATTCTCTATATTCACCATGGGTTGTCACAAGCTTTGTTGTTAATTCACATATTAGTGAGCTTGTGAACCCATTTGCATGTTCAATGTGTGTGGGAAGGACTTGTCTTGCACCTTGTACCTCATTCTTTCAAGACTATGTTGATGCTTAATGCTCATCCTTATTTTTAGTCTTCTCAAGTGCTTTTCCGTGACTCACACACATAATTTTGGTTGAGCCTATTATTAAGTTGCCTCTTTTACATGTTTCTCAACCATGTGCTTGTTGCAAGTGTTATGCCTGAAGGAAATATGCCCTAGAGGCAATAATAAAGTTCTCATTTATATTTCCTTATATCATGACAAATGTTTATTATTTATGCTAGAATTGTATTAACCGGAAACTTGATACATGTGTGGATACATAGACAAAACACAGTGTCCCTGGTAAGCCTCTACTAGACTAGCTCATTAATCAAAGATGGTTAAGTTTCCTGACCATAGACATGTGTTGTCATTTGATGAACGGGATCACATCATTAGAGAATGATGTGATGGACAAGACCCATCCTTTAGCTTAGCATTATGATCGTTAAGTTTTATTGCTATTGCTTTCTTCATGACTTATACATATTCCTTTCACTATGAGATTATGCAACTCCCGAATACCGGAAGAACACTTTGTGTGCTATCAAATGTCACAACATAATTGGGTGATTATAAAGATGCTCTACAGGTGTCTCCGGAGGTGTTTGTTGGGTTGGCATAGATCAAGATTAGGATTTGTCACTCCGAGTATTGGAGAGGTATCTCTGGGACCCCTCGGTAATGCACATCACGATAATCCTTGCAAGCAATGTGACTAATGAGTTAGTTGTGGGATGATGCATTACAGAATGAGTAAAGATACTTGTCGGTAACGAGATTGAACTAGGTATGATGATACCAACGATCGAATCTCGGGCAAGTAACATACCGATGACAAAGGGAATGATGTATGTCGTTATGCGGTTTGACCAATACAGATCTTCGTAGAATATGTAGGAGCCAATATGAGCATCCAAGTTACGCTATTGGTTATTAACCGGAGATGTGTCTCGGTCATGTCTACATAGTTCTCGAACCCGTAGCGTCCGCACGCTTAACGTTCGATGATGATTTGTATTATGAGTTATGTGATTTGATGACCGAATTTTGTTTGGAGCCCGGATGAGATCACGGACATGACGAGGAGTCTTGAAATGGTCGAGAAGTAAAGATTCATATATTGGAAGGATATATTCGTACATCGGAATGGTTCCAAGTGATTCGGATATTTTACCGGAGTACCGAGGGGTTACCGGAACCCCCGGGGGGAATAATGGGCCTTAGTGGGCCTTAGTGGAGACAAAGGAGGGCCGCATGGGAGGGGGCGCGCGCCCCCGTTGCCCAATCCGAATTGGACAAGGGGAGGGGGCGCAACCCCTCTTTCCCTTTTCCTCTCCCTCTCCTTCCTATTCCCTCCGGTGGAAGAAAGGAAAAGGGGGGGGGGGGTGAGGGAGTCCTGGATTAGGGGGTGTTCGGGTAGCCGGACTATACCTTCAGCCGGACTCCTGGACTATGAAGATACAAGATTGAAGACTTCGTCCCGTATCCGGATGGGACTTTCCTTGGCATGGAAGGCAAGCTTGGCGATGCGATATTCAAGATCTCCTACCATTGTAACCGACTCTGTGTAACCCTAACCCTATCCGGTGTCTATATAAACCGGAGGGTTGTAGTCCGTAGGCAATCAACTCCATACACAACAACCATACCATAGGCTAGCTTCTAGGGTTTAGCCTCCTTGATCTCGTGGTAGATCTACTCTTGTACTACCCATATCATCAATATTAATCAAGCAGGAGTAGGGTATTACCTCCATCGAGAGGGCCCGAACCTGGGTAAAACAAAGTGTCCCCTGTCTCCTGTTACCATCCGGCCTAGACGCACAGTTCGGGACCCCCTACCCGAGATCCGCCGGTTTTGACACCGACATTGGTGCTTTCATTGAGAGTTTCTCTGTGTCGTCGCCTTTAGGCCCGATGGCTCCTTCGATCATCAACAACGATGCAGTCTAGGGTGAGACTTTTCTCCCCGGACATATCCTCGTCTTCGGTGGCTTCGCACTGCGGGCCAATTCGCTTGGCCACCTTGAGGAGATCAAAAGCTACGCCCCTGGCCATCAAGTCAGGTTTGGAAGCCTAAACTATATGGCTGACATCCGTGGAGACTTGATCTTCGACGGATTCGAGCCACAGCCAAGCGCGCCGCACTGTCTCGAGGGGCATGATATAGCTCTGCCACCGAATAGCGCCTTGGAGGCCACACACGCATCGGTCCCGACCATTGATTCGGAGCCTACTGCACCGATCGAGGATCAACGGTTAGATGCTGCCTCAAGGGCTGCGATCTCAGAGGCAATTGAGGCGAACTCCAGCCCCGCACTCCGCATGGCCCGTGACTCCAAGAAGACGGATTCCTCGCCGAACTCCGAACCCCTCGCGTCCCTGCCGATCGAATCCGATTGGGCACCAATAATGGAGTTCACCGCCGCGGACATCTTTCAGCACTCGCCCTTCGGCGACATCCCGAATTCTCTAAAGTCTCTCTCTTTATCAGGAGAGCCCTAGACCAATTACGGTCAGCAAGGATGGGATACAGACGATGAAGAAATTCAAACCCCACCCACCACCCACTTGGTAGCCAATGTCGACAATTTAAATGACGTGCTCAACTGCGACTCCGGAGACATCAACAGCATGGATGACGATGCAGGAGATACCGACGAACCAACGCCCATAGGGCATTGGACAGCCACCTCATCCCACAATGTGTACATGGTGGATACCCCTAAAGGAAGCGACAACGAGGAAAAAGGGGATTGGACAGGAGATCGACCCCCCGAAAAGCAATCAAAGCGTCGGTGTAAACGCTGACCCAAGCGCCGCCTTGACAAAAACCCAGCCATAGAGCAGGACGAGCCAGTAGACGACGAGCAGGCCTTAGAGCAACCGTCCGAACAGGGAAACACGGATAGAGAAACCGAACATCCCTCCTTCGGCGAAAACGACATTCCAGACAACCTCACGCCGAATAAACCTATGGAGCAGAAGAATCTCCACGAGAGGCTCGTTGCAACTGCACGTAGCCTAAAAAAGCAGAAGCAGAAGCTGAAAACAGCGGAAGACGCACTCTGGATTAGATGGAGCAAAGTAATCAATACCACAGATAAGTACAGCGACAGTCGCCGCACTAAAAGCTATCCGAAAAGAAAGCTACTGCCTGAATTCGACGAAGAGGCCCTAGAGCCCTCGCATTCAAAAAATGAAAAAGCCACACGGTCGGATAGACGACCCCATAAAGCGGCAAGCGGCGCCGCACCTAAATCGGCATGCGACCCTCTTAAGGATTCGCATCATGGCCCAGTCAGGTCCATTTACGGGCCAAGAAAGCAAGCTCTCGTAAGCAACGCTATGAAGCCATCATCAGAATCCGGCACACCCAAATACAGGGGCGCCGCACACCCCCTATGTTTCACCGATGAGGTCCTGGACTATGAATTCCCAGAGGGATTCAAACCCGTAAACATAGAGGCATATGATGGAACAACAGACCCTGGAGTCTGGATCGAGGATTATATCCTCCACATACACATGGCTAGAGGAGATGATCTCCACGCCATAAAATATCTACCCCTTAAGCTTAAAGGGCCAGCCCGGCATTGGCTTAAAAGCCTTCCAGAAAACACAATTGGAAGCTGGGAAGAGCTCGAGGATGCTTTCCGAGCAAACTTTCAAGGGACCTATGTCCGCCCTCCGGATGCAGACGATCTTAGTCACATAACTCAACAACCCGGAGAATCAGCTCGGCAGTTCTGGAATAGATTCCTCACTAAAAAGAATCAGATAGTCGACTGTCCGGACGCCGAAGCCTTAGCAGCTTTCAGGCATAATGTCCGAGACGAATGGCTCGCCAGACACCTCGGCCAAGAAAAGCCAAGAACAATGGCCGCACTAACAAGCCTCATGACCCGCTTTTGTGCAGGGGAGGACAGCTGGTTGGCAAGGTGCAGCCCCAGCGACCCAAGTACATCCGAAACTAGGGATGGAAACGGAAAACCGCGACGCAACAAGGACCGTCGCTGGACTAAGGACAAAAGTCCGAAGAGCACGGCAGTCAATGCCGGATTCAAAGGCTCACGACAAAATCAGGAAAAATCGCCCCCCCAGGATAACAGGGACGATCCATCCAACCTAAATAAAATCCTGGACAGGATATGTCAGATACACAGTACTCCCGGGAAGCCTGCTAACCATACCCACAGAGACTGTTGGGTTTTCAAACAATCCGGCAGACTCAATGCCGAACACAAGGGGCTCGACACACCAAGCGAAGACGAGGACGAACCCCAAAAGCAGAGCACCAGGAAACAAAAGAACTTCCCACAAGAAGTAAAAACAGTGAACTCACTTCACATAACAAAACGTGCGGCGCCCGTAAAGGTACGCACCACACGGCCATCCCAAAGGGTCCTGCCACTGGTTGTCAAAACCGATCATCTTCGATCAGCTAGATTATTCTAGGAATATCAAGAATGTAGGCTGGACTGCCTTGATACTCGATCCAATAATTGGCGGACTCCAGTTTTCAAATGTCCTTATGGACGGCGGCAGTGGACTAAACCTGATATATCAGGATACAATCCAGCACATGGGGATAAACCCAGCAAGAATCCACCGCAGCAAAACCTCCTTTCAAGGGGTAATACCTGGTCCGGACACCCATTGTACGGGTTTTCTCCGGCTCACAGTCACATTCGGCTCTGCCGATAACCTCCGCCGCGAAAAGCTGACCTTCCATATCGTCCCGTTCTCAAGTCGCTATCAAGCACTACTGGGACGCGAAGCTTTCGCTCGCTTTAACGCAATACCGCATTATGCATCTCTTACGCTTAAGATGCCCGGTCCACGAGGCATCATCTCTTTGAAGGGGAAGCACTAAAGTGCGCCTCCCCAAGCGGAGGACTGTGCGGCCGCTTTGACAGCCCCACAGCAAAATGGCCTCACCGGCCAAAAAACTTCAAAATAGGTCATTCAAGACCACGAACGCGGATAGACGAGTTCGGTGCAAAATCATCATTGATGCAGGCCTAGAAGCCATATACCCCCGCACTAGGGGCTCCACGCATATACAATAAGAGACAATAAAGCTCAAACTTATATATCTTACTTTATACTTTGCTTATTTTAAACTTTTTCGGCACGACCCGTTTTCAACTCAGTTCCTCTCTTTTACAGATGAACGTCGTGCGGCGCCCGTCCAGGATACGGCACAACGGAGACACAGGCGCAGACGTGCAGTAGGGACCCGTCCTAAAGGATTCTTTTTAGATTAAGACCCTGCGTAAACCTTTTTTACTGTCTCTTGTTGCTACACATCCCCTGGTTTTTTCTTTCTAATATAACCAAGGAGGAGGCTGGCGTCTTGGCATGTGGCCACGTCAGAATTTTTGCACGTACCTGGACACTAGGGGCTTTTTTAATAAAGAGTGTTGTTTCGCCCGCACTCATAAAGACCGAACACCTTAGGGAGTGTTCGGCGTCGCGAGTTTTGGCATTATATGCATCAGCTCCGAATCATGTCTTTGGTCAAATGTTGGGTTGCCCGGCTCCTGAGTTCGGCTACCTTACGTTCCGCTCTATCGGCTAAGGTAGCACCAGGAGAACTACTGCGATTGTGCCCCCGGTTCGGCCAGGGCGAGCACCTCAGTAGAGAAAGCCGAAAACTGACTGTCATGATGTAGCGTGAGACTGGTCAGCCACTCGATGACCTATCGGAATCTATCGGATTCCTCCGCTTTAACGAAGGGCCGCTTCCCGGTCAGGCACATACGCGCCCCGAATTCGGATGAGCGCAGTTGCCACCAAGGTGCTACCTAAAGAGTCTCATTTTCAAACTCCTATGGCTAAGTGAAAGTGTTAAAGCATTATAGTCCGGTTGCCTGGCCCGCTGCGCTATCACCTCCTTTGTAGGACCAAGACGTTGGGTTAAGTGTGAAAATGCGTCTTCTGCGAGCACCCCCGCACTATGTGCGTGGGGGCTGAAGCCAACGACTGCCATCTTTCAGATTCTATATATATATATATATATATATATATATATATATATATATCTTAAAACGGCCGCATAGAAGGTGTTCACAATACTTGGAGGCACAAGTATAAAAAAGGCCACTACAGTTTATCAAAATATTACTTTTAAATTACATATGCTATCATAACATAGCATCTTTCGAGCACTGCGTCTCTATTACACGAGCGCCTTCAAGGACTTCCTGAAAATAGTGCTCGGAAGGTACTCGGCTTTTGTCCGAATCTCGGGACGCAACAACGGTGGTCTCCATCTCTGCCCAGTATGTCTTAACACGGGCAAGAGCCATCCTTGCGCCCTCTATGCATGCTGACCTCTTCATTGCATTAATACGCGGCACCGCGTCAAGGAATTGCTGCACCAAGCTGAAATAACTCTTCGGCTCCGATCTCCCAGGCCACAGATGACCCATGACGTACTTCATGGCGAGTCCGGACAATCTATTCAGCTCGGCCCATTGAGCCAGGCGATCGTCCACTGCCAGTGGACGCTCTGGATTGTGGAACTGTGACCAGAAAAGCTTTTCCACTTCGCGATCTTCTAGATCTCGAAAGTGTTCGGTCGCATCAGCAGCACTTGCTGCCAAATCCAGATAGGTGTCCTCCACACTCCACATCCGGTCCAACGGAGCAAACTTCGGATCACAAAACTTCCTCCGCAGCATAAAGGGCTTTCCAGCCGCAATCTGTTCGGCCTGACGCAGCTCCTCCTTCGCAGCTCTCATCGCAGAGCGAGCATCCTTGGCATCGGCAACGGCCTTCTCTAAGTCCGTCTGTCTCGCCCGGTCTTCTTTCTCAAGAAGTTTGCAATGATCTGCAGCGCTCTTTAACTTCTCGGCCATCTCGGCCATCTCTTCTTTGCTTCGGCAGTGAGCAGCCTGTTCGGCTCTCAGCTCTTCAAGGGCCTTCTCGGCAGCCGCATCGCTTTTTCTGGCTTGCTCCTTAGCTCGGGCAAGTTCTGCCCTAAGATTCTCCACGGCGGCCGTACCATCTGCGTCAAGCACACACATTGTAAGACACTGGCATGAAGCTCCTCTTACCTGATGCCGCCCGAAGAATTACATACCTTGAGCCTCATCAAGCCGCTTGTTGACAAGCGCGATGTCGGCATCTGCCACGTCCAGTTGCCGCTTTAGTTCGGCCACATCATCAATTCGGCTTGATTCCGGACACCTCGCCACCTACATTCAAAGGCGACATCTTAGACCTGGGATTATGATCCTCTGCGTGCCGTCATTTCTTGACAACGCGCAGAGTCTCAGGGGCTACTATCTACACAGGGCGCATCTTACTTATGCGCAACTGACAAAAGTGTACATTATCTAACGTACCTCAAAACCCGTCAGTAAACTTTTGACGGCCTCATGCAATCCGCTTTCTGCGGATGAAATCCTTTCAATCACCGTGCCCATCAATGCACGGTGCTCTTCTGAGATAGAAGCTCGCCCCAGCAGAATCTTTAGTTCCTCCGGCCGAGCACCAGACGGTGCCGGACTTGTCCTATGGCCTCTTTCGAAGGCCGGACGCGGAGAGCCTCGGGGGGCACATAGCTATCTTCCGCCCCTGCCGGATTCGGAGAAACCCTCCGCGACGACACCTCAGGGTCGCCCGCCTCGCTAGGCGGCACGGCAGGGGGAGGCGTCCCGCTCTCCATCATCTCCGGAAGAAGATCCCCCGAAGACGAGCTCTGCTGCGAAGGGCTGAGGTCCGAGCTACAAGGTAAAATTTCGGTTAATCTTCTCAGATATAAATCAAGGATTTCTCTCATCCCTCAAAAGGAAAATCTTTCTCCACTTACGGCTCGCTGGAGGGCTGATCCCCTTGAGGGCGTAGTCCGGCCGAGGAACTCCCTGGCGTCGGACCCTCTGACGAGGATTTTCTCCCCCGTTTTGAGGCCATGGTTTCCGGGTCGTCAGAGGCGGCTCTCTTCTTCCCCTTAGGAGAGGAATTGTCGGTTCCTCCCTTCGGAGCAGCCTCCTTCGAGGAGGCCATAGCTTCCTTGTCCTCCCCCTCCAAAGGCATTATCTACAGCATCCTGACCAACACGGGATCCGGCCTGGTTTCAGGAAGGGGAGCCGGACACCTGATCAGCTTCGCCTTCGCTATCCACTCCTGTTTAAAAGGACGGCTCTTTTAGGGGCAAGTTTATGACAATTATACGGATAGAAGGTCCGGGCACAAGGTTGCTTACTTGAGTATCCGGGCGATTGCAGCTTAGGCATGCGTCCTCGGTTAAATCCGGACACATCTCTTGTGATCCGAAGAATAGTCTATACATCTCCGCGGGCGTTACACCCATAAAGTTCTGGAGAGCTCGCGGTCCCTCTGGATTGAACTCCCACAGGCGAAGGGAGCGACGTTTGCCGGGGATTATTTGGCGAATCAGCATGACCTGCATCACCTTGACCAAACTGAGATCTCCTTCCAAGAGATCCTTAATTCGGCCCTGTAGCAGGGGCATGTCTTTGGGCAGACCCCAATCTAATCCTTTGTTGACCCATGACGCTAGCCGTGATGGGGGACCCAAGCGAAAGGCAGGAGGTGCCGCCTACTTGGCGCTCCTGGGAGCGGTGATATCGAACCATTATCGTTGCCACAAGCCGAGCTGCTCTTGAAAGGAGCCCTCGGGCCATGGAGCATCAGCATTCTTACTTATGACAGCACCTCCGCACTCTACATGCCGTCCCTCGATCATCTTCGGCTCCACTCCAAAAGTCTTGAGCCATAATCCGAAGTGAGGGGTAACGCGGAGGAACGCTTCACACACAATGATGAATGAGGAAATGTGGAGGATGGACTCCGGAGCTAAGTCATGAAATTCCAGCCCGTAAGAAAACAGCAGCCCCCTCACGAAGGGATCCATCGGGAAGCCTAACCCCGGAAGGAAGTGAGACATGAACACTATGCTCTCACCGGGCTGGGGATTGGGAATAGCCTGCCCTTGAGCAGGCAACCTATGAGGAATTTCGGCGGTCAAGAACTTAGCCTCTCTCAACTTTAGCACATCCTCCTCCGTGACGGAGGAGGGCATCCATCGGCCTTGAAGGTCGGAACCAGACATTGTCGAAGGTCCGAAGCGCCTGGAATCTGAAGCCTAGGGTGCTGGAACTCGAGGCGACGGGCGAACTAGTTTGAGATTTAAAAAAAGGGGAGTAAGGCCTTGGTCTTGTTATAAGAGGTTGAATACCAGGAGCCCTCCTCGTAACTGTTTGGGACTCGCCTTTAATCGAGAAAACATGTTGACGGGCACGATTGGGTTACCCACGTCCGTATTAATGAGAATCCCGTAAAAGGGGGCACACGATCTCTGCTTTGACAAGACGTGCCAAGGAAACTGCCTCGCAAAACATGCTGAGGTGGAAAAGTAAAAGCGATTCGAGTAAAGGACTTGGCCATAGTGTGATAGTGCACTGCGGAATATGTCAGCAGATTTGATTTGTGTTAATATTATTATTCTCTCTATGGAAATATGTGGAAACTTATTTTACAGAGCCGGACACTACTCTTGGTGTTTACAAATCTTCTATGAAGGACTTGGAGGAGGAACCCGCCTTGCAATCCCGAAGACAATTTGCACGCCGGACTCATCGTCATTGAAGCCTGGTTCAGGGGCTACTGAGGGAGTCCTGGATTAGGGGGTGTTCGGGTAGCCAGACTATACCTTCAGCCGGACTCCTGGACTATGAAGATACAAGATTGAAGACTTCGTCCCATATCCGGATGGGACTTTCCTTGGCGTGGAAGACAAGCTTGGCGATGAGATATTCAAGATCTCCTACCATTGTAACCGACTCTGTGTAACCCTAACCCTATCCGGTGTCTATATAAACCGAAGGGTTGTAGTCCGTAGGCAATCAACTCCATACACAACAATCATACCATAGGCTAGCTTCTAGGGTTTAGCCTCCTTGATCTCGTGGTAGATCTACTCTTGTACTACCCATATCATCAATATTAATCAAGCAGGAGTAGGGTATTACCTCCATCGAGAGGGCCCGAACCTGGGTAAAACAAAGTGTCCCCTGTCTCCTGTTACCATCCGGCCTAGACGCACAGTTTGGGACCCCCTACCCGATATCCGCCGGTTTTGACACTGACAGGGGGGCTAAATCCTACTTGGATTAGGAGTCCAAGTAGGACTCCCTCCCATGGCGTGCCCCACCTTGGCCGGCCCTCCTCCTCCCCCTCCTTAATATACGTGGGTAGGGGGTCACCCCAAAGCACAATAGAGAATCTCTTAGCCGTGTGCGGTGCCCCCCTCCATAGTTTAACACCTCGGTCATATCGTCGTAGTGCTTAGGTGAAGCCCTGCGCTGGTTACTTCATCATCACCGTCGCCATGTCGTCGTGCTGTTGGAACTCTCCCTTGACCCTCTACTGGATGAAGAGCTCGAGGGACATCATCGAGCTGAACAAGTGCTGAACACGGAGTTCCGTACATTTGGTACTTGGATCGGTTGGTATCGGTGTCAAAACCGGCGGATCTCGGGTGGGGGGTCCCAAACTGTGCGCATGAGGTCGATGGTAACAGGAGACAGGGAACACAATGTTTACCCAGGTTCGGGCCCTCTCGATGAAGGTAAAACCCTACGTCCTACTAGATTAATATTGATGAGTATGGGGGTTACAAGAGTTGATCTACCACGAGATCTTAATGGCCAAAACCCTAGAAGTCTAGACTATCTGATTATGATTGTCCCTACGGACTAAACCCTCCAGTTTATATAGACACCGGAGGGAACTAGGGTTGAACAAAGTCGGTTACATAGAAAGGAAATTGTACATCCGGCCACCTAGCTTGCCATGTACGCAAAGGAGAGTCCTATCCGGACATGGGAGAAAGTATTCTATCTTGTATCTTCATGGCCCAATAGTCCGGCCCATGTCCAACAGGCCGGCCGCCCGAGGACCACTTAGTCCAGGGCTCCCTTAGTAGCCCCCGAACCAGACTTCAATGACGAGGTGTCCGACACGCAGATTGTCTTCGGCATTGCAAGGCTGGTTCCCCCTCTGATTACTTCAAAGTCCCTGACTTAAAGAGCGGTATTCGGCTTCTCCATTTAATGTCGTGCCCATAGGCTTCCACGCCTTCCTGACTTCAGCTTCCACATGGCGAGTGAATACTAGAGGTCGGGGTATTTTTGCACATACCACCCTGACCATACAAGAGAGGTGCCTATTTAAAGAGAACATATCTCAGATCCATTCCACACCCTGCAAAAAAATCCTCAGAGCTCGCTAGGAGGAAACACTCCAACATGGCTAGCGCTCCTTGCTCTTCCTCTCGTTCCCCTAGCTCGGAAAAAGGTGATTGGGAGAGATGTTCTGTATCTCATGGTCAGCTGACGAAGCTACAAAAACAGGGCTTTCTTCCTCCCGCGGATCTATTCCCCGTCTGAGCAGGATTGATGTCCTTCAATGGCGGGGTTTAGGCGGAGAATTTCCCCAATCCGTCCAAGGGGGAACGAGTATGCTTCGTTCCCTTCTTGCTAAGAGGCGTGGGATTTTCAATCCATTCCTTCCTCTGAGGACTTCTGGAGTATTATGGCCTCCAACTGGACAGTTTCACTCCCGCCTCCATCCTGCACATCGTGGGTTACATTGCTCTATGCGAGCTATTCCTGGGCTGTGAGGCCCATTTTGAATTATGGAGAAAATTGTTCTACCTCGTCCCTCGTAATCAAGGGGGATCATTATTCAAAGTGGGAGGAGCTGTGGTATGGCGCATCGCCGGGACCGGATACCTGTCCAACACGCCGAAGAAGGCTTCCGAAGAGTGGCCTTCCGAATGGTTCTATATTGATGATGTCACTCTTCCTGACCCGGTCCGAATGGGTCTCCCCGAATTTTCAAGTGCTCCATTGAAGAAACACCACAACTGGCGCCCTTGGAGCCTCGAGGTGGACGATAGCGCCGAAGTCAGTCAGTTGATGGGCGCGATTAAGACACTCGCCCAGTCTGGATTATCAATAATTGAGGTAATGGCGATCTCCATAGTGCGGGAGGTCCAACCACTCTAATACAGAGGGATTCCCATGTGGCACTATAATGGGGAAGATGACGCCTCACGCTGCGGTCGGAATGGTCTGAAAACCCCCGCCGCTTTGGCCAAAATATTGGCCGAACTATACAAAGGGGAGAAGGAGGAGTTCACTCGTCTCCAATGTCGAGATGGATTTTCCATGTATAATCCTCCTAGCTGGGTGAGCTCCAATCCCACCATTTTACTCCTCTCCCTGAATCAGTTTTGATGGATAGTAAACTATCCACTCGCAACAAGAATGGCAGAAGGCTACCGAGGGAATCCATAACCCCGCCCCCCAGCCGGAGGGTCACAACCTGGACCTTGACCCCGGATTCAAAGAAGATTCGAACATATTTGTGGAGCTCGAGAATGGAGTATTCTATCAGACGAGCTACGATGGTACGGAAGTACCTATCATCACCGATTATCCCGGCCTCCTCCGTGCTTCGCATGTAAGTAACTTAAGAGACACCTTCTTCAAAAGAGGTTCCTTATTATGCCTCACCCACCGCACTATTTCGTGTTCCAAAGGGGAGGCGCTCGACATCACAACGTGTACCAGAAGCATCTCCGAGGAGAACAGCGCCCACGCCGAGCACGTCTTCGAAGAGAAAGGCAAATGAAATACGGTGGAACCTTCATCAAAGAGGTATGGCTTTATTTTTGAAAATACATCTCCTGATCGCCACATCAAATCGTGATGCCATTCGCCACATTCTATCAGGAAAAGTGTCCGCCGGACTATATCCGGGGATCCTGCCAGTCGTTCCTCCACTAGTCAGGTTCCAGACCCTTCCCTAAGGATGGGGGCTGACACAGGAGTGGCGCCGAACTATCCATCCGCAGAGGATTCAGACGATATGTCCGTCACGAACTCTGAAGTGGAGAGCGCCATGAATCATCTTCGTCGGAGGGCCGCTCTCCATGACCCCGGCTTTTCAAAGGAGGCATTCAATGCCTTCAGCTTGGCCGATGCGTACATCCGAGCTGCTCGGGATGGGCTTGCTAGAGCCACAAACCGGCATCTAAAAGATACGCGAGTAAGTGTAGATTTGATAATCATACACCAGTAGCCCCCGAGACTTAAAGCAGGTGATACAACTGATCTAAGGATCATTGTATAATCAGGCACTTATGGAGAAGAATAGCCTATTGTCTCAAGAGCTGGAAAAATGTCAGACTCAACTAACTGCGGGTACCACCGAATTGGAAAAATCCAAGGAGGCAGCACCGGGTAATGTTTCTCCCCAGCGGAAAGAAGTATAATCATATACCAGATATATTAAAACTGTTGTGTTTCTGCTGACAGAATTAGTAGAGCAACTAAGAGAGAAACTAAAGGGCGCCCAGGCTGCAGAACAAGAGGCCAAAAGGAAACATGCGGCAGGCGAACGTGTGCTGATGCGGGTCAGGGATGAAAGGAACAAGATGCAAGATTCCCATACCCAACTAGGCGAAGAACTAAAAGATGTTCGAGCCCAACTAGCTGATGCCGTCAAGGAGAATAGGAGGCAACAAGGCGGCATATTCAGTATGCTTTTCAAACTTGCCTCCCTGTAATTTGGCAAGGGCCGGAACTGGCAGATTCATGTCTGCAGGTATGCTGACTGGCCGTCCCAAGTAAGAAATGTCCGAATCTCAGGGCGACCTGCTACAAGAGTTGTCCCAGTTGCACAAGCGAGTTCGGCACGCAATGTGTAGTGTTGCCAAGGCTTTATGGACATTCGCCTCTCCTCCAGGAGGTATGGCGGAGCTCGTGGAGCTGTTCAAAGGGGCACAATAGTGTATTCGATTATGGAAGATATTAGCCTACCGGGAAGGTGCGCGAGAGGCCTGGGCCATGGTAAAAACACGGTATACCAAGCTTGATCCGAATCATATGGCCCGGGTCGGAACGCTAGGGTTAGATGGGAAAGAAATTCCCGTTAATTTGGTATATGACCAAGTAGAAGTAGATGCCAAATATTCCCAACATGATAGTAAGCTAGACAGCCTGTTGGACGGTATAGAGGAGGAAATTTTTGAGTCCAAGTGACTATGTACTCTCCTTAATATATTTGTTCCTAGGCGGATTGTAAAACGATTGTCATGGCCGACCTTTTCGCTTCGACCTCTGGACCCGAAGGTGCGGACTGTTTCCGAATACTCGAGCGGTAAAATAGACCGGGCTATGCGTGGAAACCAGGCGTAGGGGTCATTGTAAGAAACATCTTCCAGAGAGAATAGATCCCTTAAGGGTTCCTTTCCCTGGGTGTGCATGCGTTAATATGCATGTCTGAACTATGATTGAAAACATCGCAGTATAGGTAACATCTGGGGGTTCATAGTGGAAGAAATGTAAAACATCTTTAGTCCACCGACCGAATATTCCCTTAAGAACGCTAGCTTTCGGCTTCACCCATTCTGAGGTACACATCCGGATGAGCCGACAGTAACAATCGCAGAGGTGCTCCCTTTATGCCCTTGCCGAATTAACAGGAACATAGGGCATAAGCACAGGAGCCAAGCAACCCAGCTTGGCCAAAACTTAAGTCATATCAATGCATATAATGGCGAAGAAAAGATACATATGAGTAAAACGCATATGTGATGAGCTTGATGCTCGAAAAATAACAATAATAAGCTTTTGTGCAAGAAGCCCCCATGTATAATGGACGTACACATTTGAGAATGTGTACGTCATAGGTGTATGGTTTAGCAGCACGAAAGCTTTAAGGATAATAAAAGAGGGAGAAAAGAGATGATAAAAAATAATGTAAACAATAAGGAGGAGGAAGCAAACGAAGGATTCGGCGCTAGGCATAGAATCTTCGGAGTCTGGCCGCATTCCAGGGGTTCGGTTCGAGGCGGTTGTCTGATGCATCACGCAGGCGGTACGCTCCTCCAGTGAGAACTTCATCATGATGAAGGGACCCTCACACTTTGTCTTGAGTTTGTCCTTTTTCTACTCCAGCAAGCATAGAACGAGTTCGCCAATATTGTAAGTCTTGGCCCGTACTTCTCTGCTTTGATATTTGTGGGCCTGCTATTGATAAAATGCGGAACATGCTTTTGCAACGTCACTCTCCTCCTCTAGGGCATCTAAGCTGTCCTGCCGATCAAGCTCGGCCTCTCTCTCTTCGTACATGCACACTCAAGGTGAGTCATGAATAATGTCACAGGGTAACACAGCCTCTGTGTCGTACACCATGAAGAAAGGTGTATATCCGATAGTGCAATTGGGTGTGGTCCGCAGCCCCCAGAGTACGGAGTTGAGCTCCTCAACCCAGTGCTTTTCTGATTCTTTCAAAGACCACACTAGTCTGGGTTTGATGCCGCTCATAATAAGACCATTGGCTCGTTCAACTTAAACGTTTGTTTGTGGATGATAGACAGAGGCGTAATCGAGCTTAATGCCTAGATTAGCACACTAGGCTTTCACCTCATCGGCTGTAAAATTAGAGCCATTGTCGGTGATGATGTTGTGTGGGACACGGTAACGGTGCACAACACCGGATATAAAGTCTATCACTGGTCCAACTTCGGCCGTTTTAACTGGTTTGGCCTCTATCCACTTAGTGAACTTATCTACCATGACTAGCAGATATTTTTTTCTTACTGATGCCTCCTTTAAGGGGTCCAACCATGTCAAGCCCCCAGACCGCGAAAGGCCAAGTGATGGGGATTGTTTGTAGAGCAGTGGGTGGCATATGGCTTTGGTTGGCGAAAAGCTGGCATCCGACGCAACGTTGGACAAGGTCCTCTGCATCTGCTCGGGCCGTCAGCCAGTAGAAACTTGTATGAAAGGCCTTGATTACAAGGAACCGAGCTGCGACATGGTGACCACCGAGACCGGCATGAATTTCAGCCAAGAGCTGCTGCCCCTCTTCCTCGGAGATACATCTTTGAAGTACTCTGGTAGCGCTTTTCTTGTAGAGTTCTCCTTCGTGGACCTTATAGGCTTTCGAACACCGAACAATGCAGCGAGCCTCATTCTGATCCTCAGGGAGCTCTTGCCTATTGAGGTAGGCCAAGAAGGGTTTGGTCCATGGGGCAATGACTGCTATGATAAGATGGGCCGACGGTGTTATTTCGGTGGCTGAGCCTCCGATGATATCGGTATGTTCGGAGTCTGGGTTATGGTTGGATCCGGACTGACGTTACCGCTCTCCCCTTGCCACACCACAGATGGCTTGAAAAGCCTTTCCAAAAAGATGTTAGGTGGGACCGGGTCACGCTTGGCGCCGATGCGAGCAAGGACATCCACCACTTGATTACTTTCTCGAGCCCCTCGAACCGAGCCAACATTTTGAGAACGGCGTTATGGTAGGCCGCCATCTTCAGATCCTTGTCATCGAAATCTCCATTTATTTGAGATATCGCGAGGTTCGAGTCCCCGCGCACTTCCAGGTGTTGTATGCCCATGGAGACAGCCATCCGAAGACCATGCAATAAGGCCTCGTATTCGGCTGCATTGTTGGAGTATGTGTATAATATTTGGAGTACATATTGAACTGTATCTCCAGTGGGGGATGTTAAGACAACGCCCGCCCCTAAGCCCACCTGCATTTTGGAACCATCGAAGTGCATGACCCAGTTGGAATATGTGTCGTACTCTTTAGGGAGTTCGGCTTCTGTCCATTCGGTGACGAAGTCTGAGTACTTGGGATTTGATGGCCCGGCGTGGCTTATATGTCATATCGAATGGAAGGAGCTCAATGGCCCACTTGGCAATCCGGCCCGTGGCGTCACGATTGTTTATTATGTTGTTCAGTGGAACTTCAGAAGCCACCGTGATCGAGCACTCATGAAAATAGTGTCGTAGCTTCCGGGATGCCACGAATAGCGTGTATGCTATCTTTTGATAATGAGGGTACCGGGATTTGCATGGAGTTAGGACAGTAGATACGTAGTATACCGGCTTTTGGAGCGGGAATTTGTGCCCGTCCTCCTCTCATTCGACGACGAGTACTGCGCTCACCACCTGGTGTGTTGCAGATATGTATAATGACATTGGTTCGCTGACACTTGGCATGGCTAGGATTGGGTTGCTTGCTAAAAGAGCCTTTATTTCTTCTAATCCGGCCATTGCTGCATGCTACCTCTTGAGCACTGCGTTGGTTTTCACTTGAAGAGGAAAGGGTGATGCATCAAAGTAGCGTAAGTATTTCCCTTAGTATTTTAGAACCAAGGTATCAATCCAGTAGGAGGCCACACGCAAGTTCCTCATACCTACACAAACAAATAAGAACCTCGCAACCAACGCGATAAAGAGGTTGTCAAGCCCTTCACGGTCACTTACGAGAGTGAGATCTGATAGAGATAATAATAATAAGATAAGTATTTTTGGTATTTTTATGATATAGATTGAAAGTAAAGATCGCAAAATAAAATAGATTGGAAACTTTATATGATGGAAAATAGACCCGGGGGCCATAGGTTTCACTAGTGGCTTCTCTCAAGATAGCATAAGTATTACGGTGGGTGAACAAATTACTGTCGAGCAATTGATAGAAAAGCGAATAATTATGAGAATATCTAGGCATGATCATGTATATAGACTGACTCCTGCCTGCATCTACTACTATTACTCCACACATCGACCACTATCCAGCATGCATCAAGAGTATTAAGTTCATAAGAACAGAGTAACGCATTAGGTAAGATGACATGATGTAGAGGGATAAACTCAAGCAATATGATATAAACCCCATCTTTTATCTTCGATGGCAACAATACAATACGCGTTGTTTCCCTTTCTATCACTGGGATCGAGTATCACAAGATTGGACCCAAAGCTAAGCACTTCTGTCATTGCAAGAAAGATCAATCTAGTAGGCCAAACCAAACTGATAATTCGAAGAGACTTGCAAAGATAACCAATCATGCATAAAAGATTTCTTAGAAGAATCAAATATTCTTCATAGATAGACTTGATCATAAACCCACAATTCATCGGATTTCGACAAACACACAGCAAAAAGAGTTACATCGAATAGATCTCCAAGAAGATCGAGGAGAACTTTGTATTGAGATTCAAAGAGAGAGAAGAAGCCATCTAGCTAATAACTATGGACCCGAAGGTCTGAAGTAACCTACTCACACATCATCGGAGGGGCCATGGAGTTGATGTAGAGGCCCATCGTGATCGTTGCCCCCTCTGACGGAGCTCCGGAAAAGGCCCCAAGATGGGATCTCTTGGGTACAGAAGGTTGCGGTGGTGGAAATAGGGTTTCGTGGTGCTCCCTGATGTTTTCAGGGTATATGAGTATATATAGGAGGAAGAAGTAGGTCGGCTGAGCCACGAGGGGCCCACGAGGGGGGAGGGCACGCCCAGGAGGGTAGGCGTGCCCAGGGGGGTAGGCGCGCCCCCTGCCTCGTGGACTCCTCATTCGTTTCTTGACGTCCACTCCAAGTCCTCTGGATAATGTTTGTTCCAAAATTCACGTTCCCGAAGGTTTCATTCCGTTTGATATTCCTTTTCCGTGAAACACTGAAATAGGCAAAAAAACAATTTTCACTGGGCCTTGGGTTAATAGGTTAGTCCCAAAAATAATATAAAAGTGTAAAATAAAGCCCATTAATATCCAACAGATAATATAATAGCATGGAACAATCAAAAATTATAGATACGTTGGAGACATATCAAGCATCCCCAAGCTTAATTCATGCTCGTCCTCGAGTAGGTAAATGATAAAAATAGAATTTTTGATGTGGAATGCTACCTAACATAATTCTCAATGTAATTCTCTTTATTGTGGCATGAATATTCAGATCCGAAAGATTCAAGACAAAAGTCTAATATTCACATAAAAATAATAATATTTCAAGCATACTAACTAAGCAATTATGTCTTCTCAAAATAGCATGGCAAAATAATGTTCATCCATACAAAATCATATAGTTTGGTCATGCTCCATTTTCGTCACACAAGAATGCTCTCATCATGCACAACCCCGATGACAAGCCAAGCAAATGTTTCACACTTTAGTAATCTCAAACTTTTTTCAACTTTCACGCAATACATGAGCGTGAGCCATGGATATAGAACTATGGGTGGAATAGAATATGATGATGGGGGTTATGTGGAGAAGACAAAAAAGGTGAAAGTCTCACATCGACACAGCTAATCAATGGGCTAGGGAGATGCCCATCAATTGATGTCAATGCAAGGAGTAGGGATTGCCATGCAATGGATGCACTAGAGCTATAAATTTATGAAAGCTCAACAAAAGAAACTAAGTGGGTGTGCATCCAATTTTCTTGCTCACGAAGACCTAGGGAATTTGAGGAAGCCCATTGTTCGAATATACAAGCCAAGTTTTATAATGAAAAATTCCCACTAGTATATGAAAGTGACAAAACAAGAGACTCTCTACCATAAAGATCATGGTGCTACTTTGAAGCACAAGTGTGGAAAAAATGATAGTAGCATTGCCCCTTTTTTTGGGCCTTCCTTTTTTTATTTGGCCTTTCTCTTTTTTTGGGGACAGTGCTCTATTAATGATGATCATCACACTTCTATTTATTTACAACTCAATGATTACAACTCGATACTAGAACAAAGTATGACTCTATATGAATGCCTCCGGCGGTGTACCGGGAAGGGCAATGAATCAAGAGTGACATATATGAAAAATTATGAACGGTGGCTTTGCCACAAATACGATGTCAACTACATGATCATGCAAGGCAATATGACAATGATGATGTGTGTCATGATAAATGGAACGGTGGAAAGTTGCATGGCAATATATCTCGGAATGGCTATGGAAATGCCATAAATGTCATGTATGGTGTTGTTTTGAGGAAGATATAAGGAGGTTTATGTGTGACAGAGCGTATCATATCACGGGGTTTGGATGCACCGGCGAATTTTGCACCAACTCTCAAGGTGAGAAAGGGCAATGCACTATAACATCCCAAATTTTCAATTTGGAATGTTATACATAGGTCATTCATGCATATCATATTTTATTGCAATTTCGTGTTGCGATCCTCGAAATTCTAAGCAACTCAAGGACCCACGGAGAGAGTTGGGGATTTCACCGTCTTCATATTTGACTTTTTTATCAAATATTGAGGCAAGGATCATTTGGTTTTAATAATTTTTCTCTCCAAAAATATTTCATATTAAAAATATATGAGAGGAGATAATATGACTTCTCCAAAATTTATGAAATATTGGAGGAAATATACTGAAATCAAATATTAGATTTTATTTGGATTTTATTGCGATTTATTTGAATTAGGAAAAATATCATTTTTCAAAATTGCATTAGAGTCCAAAATAAATGTTCACTTTGTCCGCAATATTATTAGAGGACCGTGAAAATTTATTTCAGTATTTTTGGAGTCCGTTTAGTATTTCTTTCATTTGTTTTCCATGTCAGGACTCCGCCTATGTTGTCTCAACATAGCCGGTCCCAAGCCCGGGTAAAGGAGGAGGGTTGTGATAGGCTTGGCGAGCCAACGTAAAAACTCAGCCACTCTTATGGAGATGAAACCCAAAAGATTTTTGTTGGGGCGTAACCCTCTCAGCGACGCGCTACATCGGAACCTGGGTGTGGTGGAAAATGGGCAAGGGCCGTGCCGTCACCCCCAAGGTGGCGCGCTGTATCTTGATCCGGATACGGTGGCAAGTGAGCGAGGATCGGGTCGTCGCATCCTTAGTGGTGCGCTACATCGGCGCCCGGATGTAGTGGAAAATGGGCAAGGGTCTTCGCATTTGACTCGACGAGTGCGAAGGGTAAGGAAGCTAGCCGAGCCTAGGAGGATTCGCTTAGGTAGCTAGAACGTAGGGTCTCTGACAGGGAAGCTTCGGGAGCTAGTTGATGCAGCGGTGAGGAGAGGTGTTGATATCCTTTGCATCCAAGAAACCAGATGGAGAGGACAGAAGGTGAAGGAGGTGGAGGATACCGGCTTCAAGCTGTGGTACACAGGGACGGCTGCAAACAGAAATGGCGTAGGCATCTTGATCAACAAGAGCCTCAAGTATGGAGTGGTAGACATCAAGAGACGTGGGGACCGGATTATCCTGGTCAAGCTGGTAGTTGAGGACTTGGTTCTCAATGTTATCAGCTTGTATGCCCCGCAAGTAGGCCACAATGAGAACACCAAGAGGGAGTTATGGGAAGGCCTGGAAGACATGGTTAGGAGTGTACCGATTGGTGAGAAGCTCTTCATAGGAGGAGACCTCAATGGCCACGTGGGTACATCTAACACAGGTTTTGAAGGGGCGCACGGGGGCTTTGGCTATGGCATCAGGAATCAAGAAGGAGAAGATGTCTTAAGCTTTGCTCTAGCCTACAACATGATTGTAGCTAACACCCTCTTTAGAAAGAGAGAATCACATCTGGTGACTTTTAGTAGTGGCCAACACTCTAGCCAGATTGATTTCATCCTCTCGAGAAGAGAATATAGGCGTGCGTGCCTAGACTGTAAGGTGATACCTGGAGAGAGTGTTGTACCCCAGCATAAGCTGGTGGTTGCTGACTTCCGCTTTCGGATTCGTGTCCAGCAGGATAAGCGTGCCAAAGTCACTAGAATGAAGCGGTGGAAGCTCAAGGGGGAGGTAGCTCTAGCGTTCAAGGAGAGGGTCATTAAGGAGGGCCCTTGGGAGGAAGGAGGAGATGCGAACAATGTGTGGACGAAGATGGCAACCTGCATTCGTAAGGTGGCCTCGGAGGAGCTTGGAGTGTCCAGGGGAAGGAGAAGCGAAGATAAGGATACCTAGTGGTGGAATGATGATGTCCAGAAGGCGATTAAAGAGAAGAAAGATTGCTTCAAATGCCTATACCTGGATAGGAGTGCAGACCACATAGAGAAGTACAAGATGGCAAAGAAGGCTGCAAAGTGAGCTATTGGTGAAGCAAGGGGTCGGGCATATGAGGACCTCTACCAATGGTTAGGCACGAAGGAAGGTGAAAGGGACATCTATAAGATGGCCAAGATCTGAGAGAGGAAGACGAGGGATATTGGCCAAGTCAAATGCATCAAGGACGGAGCAGGCCAACTCTTGGTGAAGGACGAGGAGATTAAGCATAGATGGCGGGAGTACTTCGACAAGCTGTTCAATGGGGAGAATGAGAGTTCTACCATTGAACTGGACGACTCCTTTGATGAGACCAGCATGCGTTTTGTGCGGCGAATCCAGGAGTCTGAGGTCAAGGAGGCTTTAAAAAGGATGAAAGGAGGCAAGGCGATGGGCCCTGATTGTATCCCCATTGAGGTGTGGAAAGGTCTCGGGGACATTGCGATAGTATGGCTAACCAAGCTTTTCAACCTCATTTTTCGGGCAAACAAGATTCCAAAAGAATGGAGACGGAGTATATTAGTACCAATCTTCAAGAATAAGGGGGATGTTCAGAGTTGTACTAATTACCGTGGGATTAAGCTGATGAGCCATACAATGAAGCTATGGGAGAGAGTCATTGAGCACCGCTTAAGAAGAATGACAAGCGTGACCAAAAATCAGTTTGGTTTCATGCCTAGGAGGTCGACCATGGAAGCCATTTTCTTGGTACGACAACTTATGGAGAGATATAGGGAGCAAAAGAAGGACTTGCATATGGTGTTCATTGACTTGGAGAAGGCCTATGATAAGATACCGCGGAATGTCATGTGGTGGGCCTTGGAGAAACACAAAGTCCCAGCAAAGTACATTACCCTCATCAAGGACATGTATGATAATGTTGTGACAAGTGTTCGAACAAGTGATGTCGACACTGATGACTTCCCAATTAAGATAGGACTGCATCAGGGGTCAGCTTTGAGCCCTTATCTTTTTGCATTGGTGATGGATGAGGTCACAAGGGATATACAAGGAGATATCCCATGGTGTATGCTCTTTGCGGATGATGTGGTGCTAGTTGACGATAGTCGGACGGGGGTAAATAGGAAGTTAGAGTTATGGAGACAAACCTTGGAATCGAAAGGGTTTAGGCTTAGTAGAACTAAAACCGAGTACATGATGTGCGGTTTCAGTACTACTAGGTGTGAGGAGGAGGTTAGCCTTGATGGCCAGGTGGTACCTCAGAAGGACACCTTTCGGTATTTGGGGTCAATGCTGCAGGAGGATGGGGGTATTGATGAAGATGTGAACCATCGAATCAAAGCCGGATGGATGAAGTGGCGCCAAGCTTCTGGCATTCTCTGTGACAAGAGAGTGCCACAAAAGCTAAAAGGCAAGTTCTACAGGACGGCGGTTCGACCTGCAATGTTGTATGGCGCTGAGTGTTGGCCGACTAAATGGCGACATGTTCACCAGTTAGGTTGCCGGAGATGCATATGTTGAGATGGATGTGTGGCCACATGAGGAAGAATCGAGTCCGGAATGATGATATACGAGATAGAGTTGGGGTAGCACCAATTGAAGAGAATCTTGTCCAACATCGTCTGAGATGGTTTGGGCATATTCAGCGCAGGCCTCTAGAAGCTCCGATTCATAGTGGACGGCTAAAGCGTGCGGAGAACGTAAAGAGAGGGCAGGGTAGACCGAATTTGACATGGGAGGAGTCCTTTAAGAGAGACCTGAAGGATTGGAGTATCACCAAAGAGCTAGCTATGGACAGGGGTGCGTGGAAGCTTGCTATCCATGTGCCAGAGCCATGAGTTGGTTGTGAGATCTTATGGGTTTCACCACTAGCCTACCCCAACTTGTTTGGGACTAAAGGCTTTGTTGTTGTTGTTGTTGTTGTTGTTGTTGTTGTTGTTGTTGTTGTTGTTGTTGTTGTTGTTGTTGTTGTTGTAGTTTTTCGTGTCAGGACTTTTAAAAAATATCAAACTGACCTACGGGCCATAACCGGCCCGGACTCCCCAGGTCGGCCCCCTTTATAAGGCGCCCGAGCCGCCCCCGCAGCCCACCCCGAGCCGCCGGCCTGACCGCGGCTCCCGAACACTAGCGCCACCGCCGCCCTAGCGCGCCGCCGCCAGCCGCCGCAAGCCGCCGCACCGCCTCACTGCGCCGCCACGCAAGCCGTCGGAGCCGCCCACCATTTGCCGGAGTTAGCCGCCGCCATTTTTTCATCGGTTTATTTCGGTAAACCCTAGATCTAGATCCGGTTTTTTTAGTTTCCGGTTTAATTTATTAGATCGATTTTCCATCAGTTTATTTATTTAACAGACGTCCGTCTGTACGTTCGTTTTAACGAATGCCGTTCATCTGTTAGTCGCAGACAGCGAACGTTCATTCGTGAGCCTATTCGTCAGTTTTTCTTTTTCGAGGGTTTTCGCGATTATTTTCGATTGCGATTTCTGCCCTAATCTTCGATCTAGTATATCTTTTCGCTCATTTATCCAAATCAGGTGAATCAAGTGCCTAGTTCTTTGTCTCGAAGCCCTCTTTCTATTTAACCAACTTGAACAAGATTTTGGTACTATAAAATTTGACTTTAGTCCAGATTAGAAATTGGATATTGTTTCTTTCGCAGTTTGAGTTTCATTGCTCCCTTTGATTTGATTCTTTTTGCAAACCAGAGTTCTTTAGTTGAACTTTCTGGTTGGACCTTCTTATTTGAGTTTTACCCATGCATCTTTGCTTGATTTATTATGTACGGTATTGTTTGTTTGCGATAGAACACCCAGAGTGTGAAGCGTGCTACTACGAGTCACTAGGTTTCACGGATCGTCAGCAAGGCAAGTAACACATTGATCATACTCTTTCATACCCAGTTTTTATGCATTAGTTACAATCCTCAAACAATGCATGATTAGGATGTGATTAACATGTGGGTATTCGGATGTAGTTGATGAGGTCGAACCTATTACCTGTTTCTTTATCAAACCCTTGGGAGTTACTTCTATGTTATGCTTATATCGCTATGCTATGCTGCTAGACGTGGTTTGGGTTTGAGAGCATCCATGACAGATGTGAGTTTGTTAATTAATGGTTCAACTTAAGGTGGAAACTTTAATACACATCTGGGTGGATTGTTGGTTTAGGGAACCTGGGGTTATACCAGTGTTGTCCAAGGAGATCCCGGGGTTATACCGTGTGATCCTCCTATGGTCCGCCACCCAGGCTCAAAGGGATCATAAGATTATTCATGCTAGAAACTTCTGTGTGTAGCCACAAGCTATTATGGGCTCTAGCATAGTGGAGTAAGTTGCATGACCTCTTCCAGTGGTAGGCTAGCAGATGTAGGGGATGTAGGTTGGTAAGGTCTACCCAGGGTTAGAGTTAATGCTTCCGAAAAACTGTGTCTCGGTCATCCGTTTCTCAAACACCATGTAGTGCAAGAAATCCAACGGAGGAAATCGAGTCTTGTGGGGAAAAGTGCACAAACCTCTATAGAGTGTACAAACTAATCATGGTTAGCCATGTCCCCGGTTATGGACAACTTGAGTATCTGGTTCTTGGATTATCATATGGATCTCATCACTCTAAATTAATTTGTTGGGTTGATAATTACTTTTAATTGGGATTGCGATGGGGGTACCATTCTCAATGTTTCAATACTATGATAGTTAAATAAAATATATTCCTTTGTTGTAGGAGAAAATTGGCTTTTCGCAAAACATTATAACCATAGAGCCTCCACCAGCCAAATATGCATGTAGTGATAGCCTTTACCTGTTCATTGCTCTACTGTGTTACTATGCCAGCATATTCCATGTGTTGGCCCGTTTTCGGGCTGCAATGTATCATGTTGCAGACTTTTCAGACGAGGAGTAAGATGTCGTAGGTCATTTGTCATGCACTCAGCAATGCCGTTGGAGTTGATGGACTCGCTTTTTCTTCCAAGCCTTCTGCTGTTATCGTTTTTAGATGGCCTTAAGCCATATTTATTGTAATAAGTTCTCTTTTGAGACATTCGAAGTAATAAGTGTGTGATTGCTACTCTTTTATAAATCCTTTGAGTACTGTGTGTGTCAGCATTCCCGATCCAAGGATGACACTAAACATAGAGACTTGACCGTCTGAGGTCGAGTCGCTACAAGATGGTAGCAGAGCACACGCTGAATGTAGGACACGACCACTAAGATGAGCCATAGGTCACCCTTCTCTACTCATTTTTGACTCCTCTCCATTTTCTACTCTTTTGGATGGTGGACTCAAGGAACAAGTTTACCCAGCCGGATGAAGACACCCCGTTTGGACAACATTTGAAGGAAGTCACTAGGTACCTGAACATCGGAATACCAAGCTTCACCGGGACCTACACCGCCACTTTACCAGAAGAGGAGCGTTGGTAGATTCGAGTTCAAATCCCAGGAAGGACGTTCACACCAGTCACTAAACCCATAGAGTTTTCCTTTGACGCACCAACATGGAGTCTAGGCAAAAGCATGGCAGCCCACATCACCATAGGACGCATCGGTGAAGTTTACCACAAGGAGCTTAAGGACACTATCTACCAGATATGTGGGCACCGAGATGAGCAATGGGAGATGATCAGCACCAGGAAGGACAGGTCCATTGCAACATTCATCCAGGAGTTAAACCATCATATTCGTCGCCAGGAGAACCAGATGTGTGCAAGCATGATAGATTTGAAGAAGGCGATGACTAGGATCACAGAGGTAGAAGAGGAGCTTAAGTCTACATGCGATGGATATGAGAAGGAAATGATGATACTTGTGGAGAGGAATGTCGACATGACAAGGAAGCTAGGAGTTTTCATGGGAGACCCCGCGCCAGGAGGAGAAGACGAGGAACCCAAGGAGATTCGTTCTGAAGACTACATCATCATCGATGACACCGACTCCGACCCCGACGATAGTGATGATGATTATGAAGACAATGCTGGAGCAGATATCATGGAGTCTTCCACCATTCAAAATTTCTAGTAGACCACCATATGATTAGTAGTATTTCCCCATGTATATAGAATAGTCCAAGCACTATAACGATAGTTAGATCGATTGTATGCCCTTGCTTGATTGATTGAGTGATATTATATGATTGTGTTTTGTCTCATGTGCATATGGGTAGTGATTTCTCCTTAGATCCCATTCTATTCTAATCTCTCCCCTCTAAAACCCATCAGATGCCTCCGAGACGTGACCCCGGATTTGTTTTCCCACTAGAGCTCACCCAGTTGATCTAACAGCAGAATACATTGATGCAGTTACTAGTTCAGAATCAGGGAAACAATGACAACAATGACAATAACCCACCGCCACCACCTCCAGTTGACAACTTAGCCCGTTTTCTGAGGCTTCAGCCACATGTGTTTTCTAGTAGCACCAAGCCCATAGTTGCGGATGATTGGCTACGTAGGATTGGAAGGGAGTTAACCACTACCGGTTGCACATGAGAAGGTGCATTTTGCCGCACACCAATTGGATGGACCAGCGGCCGCATGGTGGGAGAATTACACAGCCACTTTTCCCATAGCCAATGTCACTTAGGAGCAGTTTCAGCAAGCTTTCCGCACTGCCCATGTCTCAACTAGAGCTATGAGCATGAAGAAGTGTGAGTTTCGCAACTTGTGCCTAGGACATACTGTGGTTCAGTATGTAGATGAGTTTAGTAAGCTATCTTGTTATGCCCCTAATGATGTGGCCACAGATGCCGCGAAGCAAGAGAATTTTATGGAAGGGCTTAATGATGAGATGAGCATGCAGTTTATGGTGGCAACATTTAACAACTACCAGGAGCTGGTAGACAAGGCTCTTATGATTCAAGGAAAGCAGCAGCAGATTGAGAACCGCAAGAGGAAGTATGGACAAGGAAAGTACAATTCTGGAGCTCAGCAGAAGCCTCGTTTCATGCCGAACTCGGGAGGATTGACCCATAACCATGGAGGCCACACTCACAATGGAGGTAGTTCGCATAACCATAGCGGCCCCAAGAATGGAAACGGGAATGGAGCAGGTAGTAACCAGAACCACTCTAACCCAGCCACACCCGCCAAGAAGGATCAAAGTCATGTTACCTGTTTCAAGTGAGGGAAGACTAGGCACTACACCAATGATTGTCCGGAGTTGAAGAATGGAAATGGCAATGGAAGCGCTAGGAAGAAGCCCAACCCTTTCAACTGGGGACAAGTGAACCACGTGAACGTGGAGGAGGTTGAAGAGCAACCAGATGCGGTTATCGGTAAGTTTTTGGTTAAGTCATTTACCGCTCTCGTTCTTTTTGATACTGGTGCATCGCATTCATACATTTCAAGGGGAATTGTGGACAAGTTTAGGTTACCCACCTTAGACCTTAGGACACCTTTGCTAGTGAGCTCACCCGGTGTAGAGTATATGGCCAGCCGATGGTGCGATCGGATACCCTTAACCATTGGTAGACATGTTTTCCCCTCAGAACTAATAATTTTGGAGTCACAAGGATTGGATGTGATACTAGGAATGGATTGGTTATCGAAGTATGGAGGAAACATTGACTGTGCTAGCAGATCAATTCTACTCACCACCTTGGTGGGTAAAAGGATCAAGTATGTATCTAGGCATACGCCTAGGAGGACTCCGGAAAATTCTCTCTCAGGAGTTGTTCAGGAGGAAGTGTCGATAGTGAAGGATTACCCCGATGTATTTCCAGAGGAGTTACCAGGCATGCCGCCAGATCGAGATATTGAATTTTTGATAGAGCTCATGCCAGGCACCGAACCAATATCGAAGAGACCATACTGGATGCCCGCAAATGACCTGGACGAGATCAAGAAGCAGATTAAGGAGTTGTTGGATAAAGGTTACATCTGACCAAGTTCATCATCATGGGGAGCACCAGTGCTCTTGGTTGAGAAGAAGGATGGATCATTGAGAATGGTTGTTGATTATCGCGCATTGAATGAAGTGACGATCAAGAAAAAGTACCCACTGCCGATGATCAATGATTTGTTTGACCAGCTGCAAGGAGCTTGGGTGTTTTCGAAGATCAATTTGCGATCAGGATATCACCAGCTGAAGATTCGAGAAAAGGAAATACCAAAAACAGCATTCACCACAAGGTACGGGTTATATGAGTATACGGTTATGTCATTTGGACTGACTAACGCCCCTGCCTACCTCATGAGTATGATGAACAAGGTGTTCATGGAGTTCTTGGATAATTTTGTCATGGTGTTCATTGATGATATCTTGGTATACTCGAAGAATGAAGAGGAACACAAGGGACATTTGCGTTTAGTTCTCGAGAAGCTCAGGGAACATCAGTTATACGCCAAGTTCAGCAAATGTGAGTTTTGGTTGAAGGAAGTTGGATTTCTTGGACATGTTATATCAGGAGAAGGTATAGCAATGGAACCTACCAAGGTTCAGTTAGTCACCGAGTGGTTGGCACCCACCTCAGTTGGAGAGATCCGCAGTTTTCTTGGACTCGCGGGATACTACCAAAGATTTATTGAGAATTTCTCCAAGATTGCGAAGCCCATGAAGGCATTGCTGAAGAAGGACACCAAGTTCCATTGGACAGAGGAATGTGAAGCAAGTTTCCAGGAGTTGAAGAAACGTTTGACTACAGCCCAGTGCTGATTCTGCCAGATATACGCAAGGATTTCCAAGTGTATTGCGACGCCTCACGCTTAGGACTTGGAGGAGTACTTATACAAGACGGGAGAGTTGTTTCGTATGCTTCACGACAACTTCGACCACATGAGTTAAATTATGCTACGCATGATTTGGAGTTAGTAGTCGTAGTGCATGCACTCAAAACCTAGAGACATTTTCTTAGTGGGAACCATTGTGATGTGTACACAGATCACAAGAGTTTGAAGTACATTTTCACACAGATCACCGCTCTCGTTCTTTTTGATGCTGGTGCATCGCATTCATACATTTCAAGGGGATTTGTGGACAAGTTACCCACCTTAGAATTCATACTCATGAAGTTACCCACCTTAGCCCTTAGGACACCCTAGCTAGTGAGCTCACCCGGTGCAGAGTATATGGCTAGCCGATGGTGCGATAGGATACCCTTAACCATTGGTAGCCATGTTTTCCCCTCAGACCTAGTAATTTTGGAGTCACAAGGATTGGATGTGATACTAGGAATCGATTGGTTATCGAAGTATGGAGGAAACATTGACTGTGCTAGCAGATCAATTCTACTCACCACCTCGGAGGTAAAAGGATCAAGTATGTATATAGGCATGCGCCTAGGAGGACTCAAGTAATTCTCTCTCAGGAGTTGTTCAGGAGGAAGTGCCGGTAGTGAAGGATTACCCCGATGTATTTCCAGAGGAGTTACCAGGCATGCCGCCTGATCGAGATATTGAATTTTTGATAGAGCTAATGCCAGGCACCGGGCCAATATCGAAGAGACCGCACCGGATGCCCGCAAATGATCTGGAAGAGATCAAGAAGCAGATTAAGGAGTTGTTGGAGAAATGTTACATCCTACGAAGTTCATCACCATGGGGAGCACCAGTGCTCTTGGTTGAGAAGAAGGATGGATCATTGAGAATGGTTGTTGATTATCACGCGTTGAATGAAGTGACGATCAAGAACAAGTACCCACTGTCGATGATCAATGATTTGTTTGACCAGCTGCAAGGACCTAAAGTGTTTTCGAAGATCGATTTGCGATCAAGATATCACCGCTGAAGATTCAAGAAAAGGATATACCAAAGAGAGCATTCACCACAAGGTACGGGTTATATGAGTATACGGTTATGTCATTTGGACTAACTAACGCCCCTTCCTACTTCATGAGTATGATGAACTAGGTGTTCATGGAGTTCTTGGATAAGTTTGTCATGGTGTTCATTGATGATATCTTAGTATACTCAAAGAATGAAGACGAACACAAGGGACATTTGCGTTTAGTTCTCGAGAAGCTCAGGGAACATCAGTTATACGCCAAGTTCAGCAAATGTGAGTTTTGGTTGAAGGAAGTTGGATTTCTTGGACATGTTATATCAGGAGAAGGTATAGCAATGGACCCTACCAAGGTTCAGTCAGTCACCGAGTGGTTGGAACCCACCTCAGTTGGAGAGATTCGAAGTTTTCTTGGACTAGCGGGATACTGCCAGAGATTTATTGAGAATTTCTCCAAGATTGCGAAGCCCATGACCGCATTGTTGAAGAAGGACACCAAGTTCCATTGGAGAGAGGAATGTGAAGCAAGTTTCCAGGAGTTGAAGAAATGTTTGACTACAGCCCTAGTGTTGATTCTGCCAGATATACGCAAGGATTTCCATGTGTATTGCAACCCCTCACACTTAGGACTTGGAGGAGTACTTATGTAGGACGGAAATGTTGTTTCATATGCTTCACGACAACTTCAACCACATGAGTTAAATTATGCTACACATGATTTAGAGTTAGCAGCCGTAGTGCATGCGCTCAAGACCTGGAGACATTTTCTTATTGGACCGTTGTGATGTGTACACGGATCACAAGAGTTTGAAGTACATTTTTACCCAGAAGGAGCTAAATCTCAGGCAAAGGAGATGGTAGGATCTCATAAAGGATTATGATATGAAGTTGCACTATCACCTAGGCAAGGCCAATGTCGTAGCAGACGCTTTGAGTGGGAAGGGTTATGCCAATACCGTAGTAACAGGAGGACTGCCAAGGGAGTTAGCAGAAGGTCTCAGGGAGCTACGTTTGGAGATAGTCCCTAGAGGTTTCGTTGCAGCATTGGAGGTTCAGTCAACATTGTTGGAAAAGATCAGAAGCTCAGAAAGATGACAAAGAAATTGCTGAAATAAAGGAGAAGATGGGTGAAGGAAAAGCCAAAGGTTTTTGTGAGGATGAGCACGACGCTTTGTGGTTTGAGGACCGTGTTTATGTGCCCAACAATGCAGAGATCAGGAAGTTGATACTACACGAAGCCTATGAATCGCCATACTCGATACACCCCGGAAACACCAAGATGTATTTGGATTTGACGAAAAATTTCTAGTGGACTGGAATGAAGAAGGATATTGCCGAGTATGTAGCCGTATGTGATGTATGTCAGAGAATGAAGGCAGAACATCAGAAGCCAGCAGGACTACTGCATCCTATGCCGATACCCGAATGGAAGTGGGACAAACTTGGCATGGATTTTATCACTGGATTACCCAGGACCCGATCGGGATATGATTCTATCTGGGTAGTAGTGGATCGTCTGACTAAAGTGGCTCACTTTATCCCAGTGAAGACCACCTATACAAGTGCGAAGTTGGCCAAGATATACATGACTAGGATCGTATGTCTGCATGGAGTTCCGAGGACCATCATATCAGATAGAGGAACACATTTTACCTCAAAGTTTTGGCACCAGTTGCACCAAACATTGGGTACCAGGCTAGAGTTCTGTACAGCTTTTCATCCGCAGACAGATGGACAGATTGAGAGAGTCAATCAGATGCTGGGGGACATTTTGAGAGCTTGTGCGCTAGATTATGGATCTAGTTGGGATGACAACCTGCCCTACGCAGAGTTCTCATACAACCACAGCTACTAGGCCAGTTTGAAGATGGCACCGTTCGAAGCCCTGTATGGACGGAGGGGCAGGAGACCGTTGATGTGGGATGAAGTTGGAGACCGCCAGTTGTTTGGACCGGATTTTATTAAGGAGTCTGAAGAGAAGGTTAAGATGATTCTAGCTACACTGAATGTAGCTCAGTCCCGACAGAGGAGTTACGCAAACTCGAAACGCAAGGAGGTAGCCTATGAAATCGAAGATAGAGCATATCTGTGAGTGTCACCCCTGCGAGGAGTTAAACGTTTTGGAGACAAGGGAAAGTTAGCCCCGAGATTTGTAGGACTGTACCGTGTTTTCGAACGCATGGGAGAGGTTGCCTACAAGATGGAGTTACCCGTAGGACTGTCATGAATTCATGATGTGTTTCGCGTTTCCCAGTTGCAGAAGTGCAATGCAGAGATGGCCGATATTCCTGAGATACAGTGCCCCTAGAAGCAATTCAGTTGGATAGTGATTTTACATATGAGGAGAAACCTGTCAAGATTCTCGAGTTTGCTAGCCGAGTTACTCGCAGCAAGGTTATCAAGTTTTGCAAAGTTCAGTGGAGCCACCATACCGAGGATGAAGCCACCTAGGAAGAGAGGATGATCTACGCAAGGACCACCCACACCTATTTTCTAGCCAACCTGAATCTCGAGGACGAGATTCATCTTAAGGGGGGTAGGTTTGTAACATCCCAAATTTTCAATTTGTAATGTTATACGTAGGTCTTTCATGCATATCATATTTATTGCATTTTCGTGTTGCGATCCTCGAAATTCTAAGCAACTCAAGGACCCACGGAGAGAGTTGGGGATTTCACCGTCTTCATATTTGAAATTTTTATCAAATATTGAGGCAAGGATCATTTGGTTTTAATAATTTTTCTCTCCAAAAATATTTCATATTAAAAATATATGAGAGGAGATAATATGACTTCTCCAAAATAAATAAAATATTGGAGGAAAAATGCTAAAATCAAATATTTTATTTTATTTGGATTTTAGTGCGATTTATTTGAATTAGGAAAAATATGTGTTTTTCAAAATTGCACTAGAGTCCCAAATAAATGTTCACTTTGTCCGCAATATTACTAGAGGACCGTGAAAATTTATTTCAGGATTGTTGGAGTCCGTTTAGTATTTCTTTCATTTCTTTTCTGCGTGGGGACTTTTTAAAAAAAAGTCAAACCGACCTACGGGCCGTAACCGGCTCAGACTCCCCAGGGCGGCCCTTTTATAAGGCACCCGAGCCGCCCCGGCAGCCCACCCCGAGCCGCCCCGGCAGCCCACCCCGAGCCGCCGGCCCGCCAGCGCCTCCCGAACCCTAGCGACGCCGCCGCCAGCCGCCGCCGCCGCGCAAGCCGCCGGAGCCGCCCGCCGTTCGCCAGAGTTAGCCGCCACCGCCATTTTTTTCGTCGGTTTATTTCGGTAAACCCTAGATCTAGATCCTTTTTTTAGTTTCCGGTTTAATTTATTAGATCAGTTTTCCGCCGGTTTATTTATTTAACGGACGTCCATCCGTACGTTCGTTTTAATGAACGTCGTTCATCTGTTAGCCGCAGACAGTGAACATTCGTTCGTTAGCCTGTTCATCAGTTTCTCTTTTTCCAGGGTTTTCGCGATTATTTTCGATTGCGATTTCTACCCTAATCTTCGATCTAGTATATCTTTTCGCTCATTTATCCAAATCAGGTGAAACATGCGCCTAGTTCTTTGTCTCGAAGCCCTCTTTACGTTTAACGAACTTGAACAAGATTTTCGTACTGTAAAAGTTGACTTTAGTCCAGATTAGTGATCAGATCTTGTTTCTTTTGCAGTTTGAGTTTCGTTGCTCCGTTTGATTTGATTCTTTTTGCAAACCAGAGTTCTTCTGTTGAACTTTCTGGTTAGACCTTCTTATTTGAGTTTTACTCATGCATCTTTGCTTGATTGCTTATGTATGGTATTGTTTGTTTGCGATAGAACACCCGGAGTGCGAAGCGTGCTACTACGAGTCACTAGGTTTTGCGGATCGTCTGAGGTCGGGTCGCTACATGCACGGTACTGGAGAGGCTAGCAATGATGGAAGGGTGAGAGTGCGTATAATCCATGGACTCAACATTAGTCATAAAGAACTCACATACTTATTGCAAAATTCTACAAGTCATAAAAAACAAAGCATTACGCGCATGCTCCTAGGGGGATAGATTGGTACGGAAAGACCATCGCTCATCCCCGGCCGCCACTCATAAGACAATCAAATAACACCTCATGTTTCAAATTTGTTACACAACGGTCACCATACATGCATGCTACGGGACTTGCAAACTTCAACGCAAGTATTTCTTAAATTCAAAACTACTCAACTAGCACACTCTAATATTACCACCTTTACATCTCAAAACAATTGTCAAGTATCAAACTTCTCCTAGTACTCAATGCACTTTTTATGAAAGTTTTTATTATACCGATCTTGGATGCCTATCATATTAGGACTAAATTCACAACCAAAGAAAATTACCATGCTGTTCTAAGGGACTCTCAGAATAATATAAGTGAAGCATGGGAGATCAATAATTTCTATAAAATACAACCACAACCACGCTCTAAAAGATATAAGTGAAGCACTAGAGCAAAATTATCTAGCTCAAAAGGTATAAGTGAAGCACATAGAGTATTCTAATAAATTCCAATTCATGTGTGTATCTCCCAAATGGTGTTACAGCAAGGATGATTTTGGTAAACTAAAAATCAAAGACTCAATTCATACAAGACGCTCCAAGAAAAACACATATCATGTGGTGAATAAAAATATAGCTCCAAGTAAAGTTACCGATGGACGAAGGCGAAAGAGGGGATTTTACCTTGGGGTGCCTTGGGAATCCCCAAGCTTAGGCTTTTGGTTGTCCTAGGATTTTACCTTGGGGTGCCTTGGGAATCCCCAATCTTAGGCTTTTTCCACTCCTTGTTCCATAATCCATCAAATCTTTACCCAAAACTTGAAAACTTCACAACACAAAACATAAAAGAAAATCTCGTGAGCTCCGTTAGTAAAAGAAAACAAAGCACCACTTCAAGGTACTGTAATGAACTCATTCTTTATTTATATTGGCGTTAAACCTACTGTATTCCAACTTTTCTATGGTTCATAAACTCTACTACTAGCCATAGATTCATCAAAATAAGCAAACAACACACGAAAAACAGAATCTGTCAAAAACAGAACAGTCTGTAGTAATCTATAGGTTTCGAATACTTCTGGAACCCCAAAAATTCTAAAATAAATTGCTAGACGTGAGAAATTTATCTATTAATAATATGCAAATATAATTAACTAAATAGCACCCTCGAGTAAAAAATGGCAGCAAATCTCGTGAGCGCTAAAGTTTCTGTTTTTTACAGCAAGATCGCAAAGACTTTCCCCAAGTCTTCCCAAAGGTTCTACTTGGCACAAACACTAATTAAAAGCATAAAACCACATCTAAACAGAGGCTAGATGAATTATTTATTACTAAACATAAACAAAAATCAAGAAATAAAAATAAAATTGGGTTGCCTCCCAACAAGCGCTATCGTTTAACGCCCCTAGCTTGGTATAAAACAAAGAATAGATCTAGGTATTGTAATCTTTGGTATGCAATCCATAAGTGGCCCTCATAATAGATTCATAAGGTAATTTAATTTTCTTTCTAGGAAAGTGTTCCTGCCCTTCCTTAACGGAAATTGGAATCTAATATTCCCTTCTTTCATATCAATAATTGCACCAATCGTTCTAAGGAAAGGTCTACCAAGAATAATAGGACATGAAGGATTGCAATCAATATCAAGAACAATAAAATCTACAGGCACATAATTCCTATTTGCAACAATAAGAACATCATTAATTCTTCCCATAGGTTTCTTAATGGTGGAATCCGCAAGATACAAGTTTAAAGAACAATCATCAAATTCACGAAACCCTAGCAAATCACACAAAGTTTTAGGAATCGTGGAAACACTAGCACCCAAATCACATAAAGCAAAGCATTCATGATCTTTAATTTTAATTTTAGTAGTAGGCTCCCACTCATCATAAAGTTTTCTTAGGATAGAAACTTCCAATCCAAGCTTTTCTTCATAAGATTGCATTAAAGCATCAACAATATGTTTAGTAAAAGCTTTATTTTGACTGTAAGCATGCGGAGAATTTAACACGTATTGCAACAAGGAAATACAATCTATCAAAGAGAAATTATAATAATTAAATTCCTTGAAATCCAAGATAGTGGGTTCATTGCTATGTAAAGTTTTGACCTCTCCAGTCCCAACTTTATCAATTTCTGCATCAACATCTAAAAACTCCGTATCATTGGGACACCTTCTAACTAAAGTTGACTCATCTCTAGTCCCATCATTATCAAGATTCATATTACAAAACAAAGATTTAATATGGGACATATCAATAACTTTTAGATCTTTATCATTATTATCATGGAAACTAGAAGAACACGCTTTCACAAAGCAATCTTTTTTAGCAGGCATCCTAGTGGTTCTTTCTTTGCACTCATCAATGGAAATTCAAATGGATTTGAGAGACTCATTGATATCATGCTTAGGTGGAATAGATCTAAGTTTCAAAGAATAAACATCAAGAGAAATTCTATCCACGTTCCTAGCCAACTCATCAATCATAGACAATTTTTCTTCAATCAAAGCATTAAAACTCTTTTGCGAACTAATAAATTATTTAATATTAGATTCAAAATCAGAGGGCATCTTATTATAATTTCCATAAGAATTGTTGTAGGAATTACCATAATTATTAGAGGAATTACTAGGAAACGGCCTAGGATTAAAATTACCTCTATACGTGTTATTACCAAAATTGTTCCTACCAACAAAATTCACATCCATAGATTCATTATTACTCTCAATCAAAGTATACAAAGTAACATCATTAGGATCATAAGAAACACTCTTATTAGCAAACAATTTCATAAGCTCATCCATCTTTCCACTCAAAACATTGATTTCTTCTATAGCATGCACCTTTTTATTAGTAGATCTTTCAGTATGCCATTGAGAATAATTAACCATAATATTATCTAGGAGTTTAGTAGCTTCTCCTAAGGTGATTTCCATAAAAGTGCCTCCCGCGGCCGAATCTGAAAGATTTCTAGAAGCAAAGTTCAGTCCGGCATAAATTTTTTGTATAATAATCCAAAGATTCAAACCATGTGTAGCGCACTTACGTATCATTAATTTCATCCTCTCCCAAGCTTGTGCAACATGTTCATGATCAAGTTGTTTAAAATTCATAATATCGTTTCTAAGAGTGATGATATTAGTGGGAGGAAAATACTTAGAGATGAAAGCATCTTTGCACTTATTCCATGAATCGATACTATTTTTAGGCAAAGACGAAAACCAAGTTTTAGCATGATCTCTAAGAGAAAACGGGAATATCTTTAGTTTAGCAATATCATTATCCACATCTTTCTTCTTTTGCATATCACACAAATCAACAAAGTTGTTTAGATGGGTAGCGGCATCTTAGGAAGGCCAGAAAATGGATCTTTCATGACAAGATTCAGCAAAGCAGCATTAACTTCACAAGATTCAGCATCGGTAAGAGGAGCAATCGGAGTGCTAATGAAATCATTATTGTTGGTATTGGAAAAATCACACAATTTCGTATTATCTTGAGCCATCGTGACAAGCAAGCAATCCAACACACAAGCAAACAAGAAACAAGCAAAAAGAGGCGAACTGGAAAAGAGAAGGGGAACGGAAAGAGAGGGTGAATAAAGCGGCAAGGGTGAAGTGGGGGAGAGGAAAACAAGAGGCAAATGGCAAATAATGTAATGCGAGGGATAAGAGTTTGTGATGGGTACTTGGTATGTCTTGACTTGTGTGCAGACTCCTCGGCAACGGCGCCAGCAATCCTTCTTGCTACCTCTTGAGCACTGCATTGGTTTTCCCTTGAAGAGGAAAGGGTGATGAAGCAAAGTAGCGTAAGTATTTCCCTCAGTTTTTGAGAACCAAGGTATCAATCCAATAGGAGGCCACACGCAAGTCCCTTGTACCTACACAAACAAATAAGAACCTCGCAACCAATGCGATAAGGGGGTTGTGAAGCCCTTCACGGTCACTTACGAGAGTGAGATCTGATAGAGATAATAATAATAAGATAAGTATTATTGGTATTTTTGTGATATAGATTGAAAGTAAAGATTGCAAAATAAAATAGATTGGAAACTTTATATGATGGAAAATAGACCCGGGGGCCATAGGTTTCACTAGTGGCTTCTCAAGATACCATAAGTATTACGGTGGGTGAACAAATTACTGTCGAGCAATTGATAGAAAAGCAATAATTATGAGAATATCTAGGCATGATCATGTATATAGGCATCACGTCTGTGACAATTAGACTGACTCCTGCCTGCATCTACTACTATTACTCCACACATCGACTGCTATCCACCATGCACCTAGAGTATTAAGTTCATAAGAACAGAGTAACGCATTAGGTAAGATGACATGATGTAGAGGGATAAACTCAAGCAATATGATATAAACCCCATCTTTTTATCCTCGATGGCAATAATATAATACGTGTTGTTTCCCTTTCTATCACTGGGATCGAGAACCGCAATATTGAACCCAAAGCTAAGCACTTATCCCATTGCAAGAAAGATCAATCTAGTAGGCCAAACGAAACTGATAATTCAAAGAGACTTGCAATGATAATCAATCATGCATAAAATGTTTCACAGAAGAATCAAATATTGTTCATAGATAGACTTGATCATAAACCCACAATTCATCGGATCTCGACAAACACACCGCAAAAAGAGTTACATCGAATAGATCTCCAAGAAGATTGAGGAGAACTTTGTATTGAGATTCAAAGAGAGGGAAGAAGACATCTAGCTAATAACTATGGACCCGAAGGTCTCAAGTAAACTACTCACACATCATCGGAGGGGCCATGGAGTTGATGTAGAGGCCCTCCGTGATCGTTGGCTCCTCCGACGAAGCTCCAGAAAAGGCCCCAAGATGGGATCTCTTGGGTACAGAAGGTTGCGGTGATGGAAATAGGGTTTCATGTTGCTCCCTGATGTTTTCAGGGTATATGAGTATATATAGGAGGAAGAAGTAGGTCGATTGAGCCACGAGGGGCCCATGAGGGGGGAGGGCGTGAAGGAAATATACCCTAGAGGCAATAATAAAGTTATTATTTATTTCCTTATATCATGATAAATGTTTATTATTCATGCTAGAATTGTATTAACCGGAAACATAATACATGTGTGAATACATAGACAAACAGAGTGTCAATAGTATGCCTCTACTTGACTAGCTCGTTAATCAAAGATGGTTATGTTTCCTAACCATGGACAAAGAGTTGTTATTTGATTAACGGGATCACATCATTAGGTGAATGATCTGATTGACATGACCCATTCCATTAGCTTAGCACCCGATCGTTTAGTATGTTGCTATTGCTTTCTTCATGACTTATACATGTTCCTATGACTATGAGATTATGCAACTCCCGTTTTCCAGAGGAACACTTTGTGTGCTACCAAACGTCACAACGTAACTGGGTGATTATAAAGGAGCTCTACAGGTGTCTCCAAAGGTACATGTTGGGTTGGAGTATTTCGAGATTAGGATTTGTCACTCCGATTGTCGGAGAGGTATCTCTGGGCCCTCTCGGTAATGCACATCACTTAAGCCTTGCAAGCATTGCAACTAATGAGTTAGTTGCGGGATGATGTATTACAGAACGAGTAAAGAGACTTGTCGGTAACGAGATTGAACTAGGTATTTGGAATACCGACGATCGAATCTCGGGCAAGTAACATACCGATGACAAAGGGAACAACGTATGTTTTTATGCGGTCTGACTGATAAATATCTTCGTAGAATATGTAGGAGCCAACATGGGCATCCAGGTCCCGCTATTGGGTATTGACCGGAGACATGTCTCGGTCATGTCTACATTGTTCTCGAAACCGTAGGGTCCGCACGCTTAAGGTTACAATGACAGTTTTATTATGAGTTTATGCATTTTGATGCACCAAAGTTTGTTCGGAGTCCCGGATGTGATCACGGACATGACGAGAAGTCTCGAAATGGTCGAGACATAAAGATTGATATATTGGAAGCCTATGTTTGGATATCGGAAGTGTTCCGGGTGAAATCGGGATTTTACCGGAGTACCGGGAGGTTACCGGAACCCCCCGGGAGCTATATGGGCCTTAATGGGCCATAGTTGAAGAAGAGGAGAGGCAGCCAGGGCTTGGGCCACGCGCCCCTCCCCCTAGTTCGAATAGGACAAGGAGAGAGGGGGCCGGCGCCCCCCTCCTTCTCTCTCTCTCTTTTCCACCTCGTGAATCCTATTCCAACTAGGATTGGGGGAGAAGTCCTACTCTCGGAGGGAGTAGGACTCCTCCTGGCACGCCATATGTGGCCGGCCGGCCTCCCCCCTCTTGGTCCTTTATATACGGAGGTAGGGGCACCCCAGAGACACACAAGTTGATCCACGTGATCATATTCTTAGCCGTGTGCGATGCCCCCTTCCACCATAGTCCTCGATAATATTGTAGTGGAGTTTAGGCGAAGCCCTGCTGCAGTAGTACATCAAGATCGTCACCACGCCGTCGTGCTGACGGAACTCTTCCCTGACACTTTGCTGGATCGGAGTCCGGGGATCGTCATTGAGCTGAACGTGTGCTAAAACTCGAAGGTGCCGTAGTTTCGGTGCTTGATCGGTCGGGCCGTGAAAACGTACGACTACATCAACCAAACGCTTCCGTTGTCGATCTACTAGGTATGTAGATCACACTCTCCCCCTCGTTGCTATGCATCACCATGATCTTGCGTGTGCGTAGGTGTAGGATTGAAAGTATGTCTAGAGGGGGGGTGATTAGACTACTTGACCAAATAAAAACTTAACCTTTTCCCAATTTTAGTTCTTGGCAGATTTTAGCTATTGTAGGACAAGTCAAGCAATCATCACACAATTCAAGCAAGCATGCAAAGAGTATATTGGCAGCAGAAAGTAAAGCATGCAACTTGCAATAATGTAAAGGGAAGGGTTTGGAGAATTCAAACGCAATTGGAGACACAGATGTTTTTCCCGTGGTTCGGATAGGTGGTGCTATCCTACATCCACGTTGATGGAGACTTCAACCCATGAAGGGTAACGGTCACGCGAGTCCATGGAGGGCTCCACCCACGAAGGGTCCACGAAGTAGCAACCTTGTCTATCCCACCATGGCCATCGCCCACAAAGGACTTGCCTCACTAGCGGTAGATCTTCATGAAGTAGGCGATCTCCTTGCCCTTACAAACTCCTTGGTTCAACTCCACAATCTTGTCGGAGGCTCCCAAGTGACACCTAGCCAATCTAGGAGACACTACTCTCCAATAAGTAACAAATGGTGTGTTGATGATGAACTCCTTGCTCTTGTGCTTCAAATGATAGTCTCCCCAACACTCAACTCTCTCTCATAGGATTTGGATTTTGTGGAAAGAAGATTTGAGTGGAAAGCAACTTGGGGAAGGCTAGAGATCAAGATTCATATGGTAGGAATGGAATATCTTGGTCTCAAGACATGAGTAGGTGGTTCTCTCTCAGAACATATGAGTTGGAATTGTGTATGTGTTCTGATGGCTCTCTCCACGAATGAAGAGGAGGTGGAGGGGTATATATAGCCTCCACACAAAATCCAACCGTTACACACAGTTTTCCAATCTCGGTGGGACCGAATCAACAAACTCGGTCGGACCGAAAAGGTAAACCTAGTGACCGTTAGAGATTTTCGGTGGGACTGACATGCAACTCGGTAGGACCGATATGGTTAGGGTTTGGGCATAACGTAATCTCGGTGAGACCGATTACACAAACTCGGTGAGACTGAGTTTGGTAATAAGCTAACCAGAGAGTTGGTCAGGTAAACTCGGTGGGACCAATTTGCTCCTTCGGTGAGACCGAAAAGTTACAAAAAGGAAACATAGAGTTTACACTGCAATCTCGGTGGGACCGATTCGCTCTTTCGGTGAGACCGAAAAGTTACGAAAGGGAAACAGAGAGTTTGCAATGCCATCTCGGTGAGACCGAGATCCCTATCGGTAGAACCGAATTGCTAGGGTTTGGCAGTGGCTTATGACAAGTGAAACTCGGTGGCGCCGGATAGAAAGAATCGGTAGGACCGAGTTTGGCTTAGGGTTTAGGTCATATGTGGATATGGGAAAGTAGTTGAGGGTTTTGGAGCATATCACTAAGCACATGAAGCAAGAGGCTCATTAAGCAACACCTCATCCCTTCTTGATAGTATTGGCTTTTCCTAAAGACTCAATGTGATCTTGGATCACTAAAATATAAAATGAAGAGTCTTGAGCTTTTGAGCTTGAGCCAATCCTTTGTCCATAGCATTTTGAGGGTTCCACTTTCATATCCATGCCATGCCAATCATTGAGCTTTCCTGAAATAGTCATCTTGGAATAGCATTAGCTCAATGAGCTATATGTTGTTATGAATTACCAAAAGCACCTAGGGATAGTTGCACTTTCAATCTCCCCCTTTTTGGTAATTGATGACAACATATAGATCAAAGCTTCGACAAATGATAATAAGCATGAAATATATCGTCCCTTTGAGAAGTATGTGACAAGTAAGAGCTCCCCCTAAATTTGTGCATATTTAAAATTTGCTTTGTACTGCAAATGCACAAAGAGTTAGAGTCATGGGTTACTCTTCCATGTCACATACATCTTGGTGGAGCGGTTAAAATGATAAGAATGAAATACATGCACTCATCACCAAGAATAGTGAATGATCACATAAGATAGATAAGATGATAATATTAAGCAAACATTAAGTGTAGCTTATGATAAAACACATGATCATCAATGTCTCACGAGCAATGACATAGTATCTCACACAAAAGCAAACAAAGTTCGAAAAACCACCAAATAAAACAAGAGAGAATAAAAGCAACACTCTCTCTCGAAGCCTATGATCTATACATTTTCTCCCCCTTTGGCAACAAGTTACCAAAAAGTTCCTAGAAAGTGCATAGTGCTAAGTCGACACTCAGGCTTGATCTTTCTAAGAACATTCTCTTCTTCTTCTTCTGCAGCTTCAGGCACTGGGGCCTTGTTCTTCTCAGTAGCTGGGATGCTTCTTGTGTTCCTCTTTGGCTTTGGCTTTGGAGCTGGCTTGGCCTTGGAAGCAGCTGCCCCTGTTCTTATGGCATCACCCATCAGCTTGGGTGCCTTAGGTGCTGGTGTAGCTACCTCTTCTTCTTCCTCCTCATCTTCCATGATGGAAGCCTTGCCAAGCACTCTGGCTACAGTTTTCTTCACCCTTTCTTTCTTCTTCTTGCCTTCAGCAGCAACTGGCTCAATGGGAGTGGGCTTCTCAGTTGAAGCTCTGGCCTTTGACATAGGCTGCCTGCCTGCTGGCCTTTTGATCTTCATCCCTGGTTTTATGCCCTGTGCTGGCTCAACTCTCTTGGAAGTTGCTTCCTCTTCTGCCACATAATCCTCATCTTCTGAGTCTGAGGTTCTCTTCTTTCTCTGTATTGTGGCAGCTTTAGGCAGATTGCTAGGGGTGCTCCTGCTGCCATCATCTGAGGAACTTGAGGGACTAGTGCCCTCACTCGTCTGCACTTGCTGCTCTGACAAGTTCCGGCTATCACTTTGGTCTAACATGATGCAAACTCTGACTGCTGACCCTGTGAATAGGTTATAGATGAGATAGAGTGGATGAGCATCACAAAATGCAGAGATTTTTGCAAAAGAATAATTCAAAAACTTAGTTTTTGTTTCCAACTGAAAGCATCTCGGATCTACCAATTTCTAAACTCGGTGATACCGAAGCAGTTTTGGCACCTAAACTAGTGAACTCGGTCAGACCGAGTCACAGTTCGGTGGCACCGAGACTGCTAGGGTTTCACAGAGTTCCAAAATCGGTCACACCGATAAGTAATTCTCGGTCAGACCGAGTCTCACTTGTGCAATGGCATAAGCCAAATCGGTGGGACCGAATTTTTCAACTCGGTGGGTCCGAGATGGTTTCGGCGGAAACCTAACCCTAAATTTTTTGAATTAAACCTAATCTACGAGTTCATTGACTGGATAGAAGTTTAACAAACGTGGCAAGAATCATGATGATCACAATGTGCTAAGAATCGGATTGGGGAATAGCACAAAGATCGAGTCCATACCCTAGTTCGGCGGAGACTCGCTACAGCGGCAACGGCGGGGTTGAATTTCCGTTGACGGCGACGGAGACTAGCGACTGGAGGCGGCTGGCGGCGAGGAGACGATCCGGAGACCAAGTTGGCAGAGCAGGCTATCGCGCGGGCGAAGGGGTTCGGAGAAATTTCCAAATTTTTGCCCGTGACTATATATAGCCCGACCCTGTCGGTGTGACCGAGTGGAACAACTTGGTGGCACCGAGATGCAAAACTGTATACAGTTGTTGCAACTCGGTGTGACCGAATGGTTCAAATCGGTTGCACCGAGATCGAAAACCTAGATCAACTTAATGATCTCGGTAGGACCAAAAGTAGGGTATCGGTCAGACCGAGAATCATAAAGAGGTTTTGGAAGTTTAAGTCTATGACGAATCGGGGACTCTGAGCGCTCCTCACACAGAGTGGTTCGAATCTGACTTGATCAAATTTTGTGATGTAGCATGAATAGAGTTTGAGATGAGAAAAGCATAGATAGCTAGAGGAGGTTCTTAGGCATTCTTGTCCATCCACTTGGCAAAAGGAAATAAAACCAAACAATCAAAACAACAAGTGGATGTCCTCGAATGAGTAAAATATGCAACCAGCATGCTCACACAATAAGATGGCAAATGAAATATGTGACAAGGCATGCACAACCAATTCTAGCATCTATCAAGCAATTTGCGATGACAAGGTCATCTATATATGAGTATATTGACTTAGGAGTCAAGTGAGAACACTTGATCATAGGTCATACTCATCGTTTAAGCTCAAGTGGGGTTACCACTTTTAAATAAAGCATTGTTGTGTTCACATCTTTAGAGTTGCTTTAGCTCAAGTCTTAGAGTAAAGCTCCCCATAGATGTGATATCCCCCCTTAGAGGGATGAACTAACCTCGGGTTTTGTCGATGATGACTTCATGTAGATGTTGAAGATGTGGATGCTCAATGTTGATGTAGATCACTTGGAGCTATCCATTTGAGTGAATTGCACTTTCAATACCTACATGGGTTAGTCCCACAAGGAACAAACAAGGATATCCATAGACATAGAGTGATGCACACACAAGATGATGTCCATGAAAACTTTTAGATTACCTTGTCCCTTGTCTTACCAACAAGAGGGTTTGTGACTCCTTGAACTAGTGCAAGATGTGGAAGTTGATTGCACTTGTTCTTGCCAAAATGATAAGAGTGAAGTATGTTGGCGGAGTCACCCTCAAGAACTCTCTAGTTCTTCTTCTTTTGGATCCACACCATCTTGATGGGAATCCTTGGAGTTGTAGTCATACTTGATGAAGTGGAACTTGAAGTAGTCTTGGGAATCCACTTGACTAAGGTCTTAGGAGCTTCTTCAAATGCATCAATTTCCTCTTGAAGCTTGTCCTTGCCTTTTTGCTTGTAGTCTTGTGGTGGAAGATCATCTTGAGCTTGTGTCCCCTTGAAAGAAGTATCATACTTCTCTTGTTGAGGAACAAACTTTGTCTTGGGGTATTGATCTTCTTCCCACTCAACTCCATTGGCATTGAACTTTCGTTCAAAACCAACACCTTGATTCTTCCGGTGCATTCCTTGCTTGCACACAATTTCCTTGAATTGCTTACTCCCAGCAAGGCTTTTGTACACTCCTTTCTCTATAATTCCCTTCAATAAGCTATTTTCTTGCTCAAGTGTAACTTGGCTAAGAGAATCATTAGTGGAATCAAGAGAACTACTAGAAGCAACAATGTTGGATTTAGCATGATCATTGTTACTGCTAGAGGAAGAATCTTTCTTGTTCTTGTTACTAGACTTGACTTGAGGCATGTAAGTGGATAAGAGTAAACGCTTGGCAATGTAAGAAGAACTTTTCTTGCGGAGATCAGCATTGATTGCTTTTAAGAACTCATGCTCTTGCTCAAGATTGAGCTTTTCAAAGCATAATTTCTCATGAGTTCTTAAAAGTTCTCGATGATCTTCAAAGATAGTTTCATGAGCTAACTTAAGAGTGTTTAGTTCTTTAGTTAGAGCCTCAATCTTCTCCTTATCATTGTCATTCGTTTTATCTTGATTAGCATGATTAATTGACGTTTCATCATAGTATTCATCACTAGAGTTGTCAACAAGAAAATCATCACCTAACAAGTCATCTTCATCACTATTAAAATCAACATACTCGGGGTGTGTTACCTTAGGACCTTTGGCCATGAAGCATCTTCCAATTCCTTCATTTGGTGAGTCAAATATGTCGTAGGAGTTGGTTGACACAAGTCCTAGACCGGCAACACCTTCATCTTGAGTATCTTCGGAGTCGGAGTGATAACTTCTCTCGGAGTGGCTGTCGGAGTCGGAGCCGGATACCCATTCACCAACATGAGCTTGATGTCTTTGTTTTGTGTAGCTCCTTGATGATTTTTCCTTCCTTTCCGAATCCTTGCTTCTCCGTGAGTATCTTCATTCATAACAATCATCTATACTCCTTCTCTCTCTTGGTGGTGATTCTTTGCTTCTTCTTTTTGGAGAATCTTCTCTTCTCTTGTAGGGAGCCGTACACTCATTGGAATAGTGTTCGGGTCTTCCACAACTGTAGCAGTTTCGCTCTCGACTAGAAGATCTTTTGTCATTGTAGGATCTTGACTTGAAGCTTCTATCTTTGCTTCTACTCTTCTAGAACTTGTTGAAGTTCTTCACCATTAAGCTCAATTCTTCATTGAAGTTTTGTTTCTCACTTGATGATGTAGGGGCTTCACATGAGGCTTTGTAGGCACCACTTGATTTGTTGTGAAGTTCTTCTTTATCCTTAAGTGACATCTCATGAGCAACAATTCTTCCAATCACCTCCGTTGGCTTGAGATCTTTGTAATTGGGCATCATTTGGATCAATGTGCACACGGTACCATATTTTCCATCCAAGGCTCTTAGAATCTTCTTGATGATGAATCTATCGTTCATCTCTTCACTTCCTAAGCCGGCAATCTCATTTGTGATGAGAGCAAGCCTAGAGTACATTTCAGTGACACCTTCACCATCCTTCATTTTGAACTTGTCAAGTTGACTTTGAAGCACATCCAACTTGGATTCCATGACGGAGTCGGTACCTTCGTGCATATCAATCAAAGTGTCCCAAATTTCCTTTGCATTCTCAAGACGGCTGATTTTGTTGAATTCTTCGGGGCACAATCCGTTGAAGAGAATATCACAAGCTTGAGCATTGTATTGCAACATCTTCAACTCATCCGCGGTAGCTTCACGGTTTGGTTCTTTCCCATCAAAGAAGTCACCTTGCAAACCAACACACACAATAGCCCAAACGGCGGGGTTATGTCCAAGAATATGCATTTTCATTTTATGCTTCCAACTAGCAAAATTAGTACCATCAAAGTAAGGACCTCTACGGTGATAATTTCCCTCGCTAGACGCCATACTCTCCTAGGTTGTGAAACCAAGGCTATGACCACCAAAAGCTATGGAGATCAAAGCAAATGGAAACCTGGCTCTGAAACCACTTGTAGGATCAAAAGTATGTCTAGAGGGGGGGTGATTAGACTACTTGACCAAATAAAAACTTAACCTTTTCCCAATTTTAGTTCTTGTCAGATTTTAGCTATTGTAGGACAAGTCAAGCAATCATCACACAATTCAAGCAAGCATGCAAAGAGTATATTGGCAGCAGAAAGTAAAGCATGCAACTTGCAAGAATGTAAAGGGAAGGGTTTGGACAATTCAAACGCAATTGGAGACACGGATGGTTTTCTCGTGGTTCGGATAGGTGGTGCTATCCTACATCCACGTTGATGGAGACTTCAACCCACGAAGGGTAACGGTCGCGCGAGTCCACGAAGGGCTCCACCCATGAAGGGTCCACGAAGTAGCAACCTTGTCTATCCCACCATGGCCATCGCCCACGAAGGACTTGCCTCACTAGCGGTAGATCTTCATGAAGTAGGCGATCTCCTTGCCCTTACAAACTCCTTGGTTCAACTCCACAATCTTGTCGGAGGCTCCCAAATGACACCTAGCCAATCTAGGAGACACTACTCTCCAAGAAGTAACAAATGGTGTGTTGATGATGAACTCCTTGCTCTTGTGCTTCAAATGATAGTCTCCCCAACACTCAACTCTCTCTCATAGGATTTGGATTTTGTGGAAAGAAGATTTGAGTGGAAAGCAACTTGGGGAAGGCTAGAGATCAAGATTCATATGGTAGGAATGGAATATCTTGGTCTCAAGACATGAGTAGGTGGTTCTCTCTCAGAACATATGAGTTGGAATTGTGTATGTGTTCTGATGGCTCTCTCCACGAATGAAGAGGAGGTGGAGGGGTATATATAGCCTCCACACAAAATCCAACCGTTACACACAGTTTTCCAATCTCGATGGGACCGAATCAACAAACTCGGTCGGACCGAAAAGGTAAACCTAGTGACCGTTAGAGATTTTCGGTGGGACTGACATGCAACTCGGTAGGACCGATATGGTTAGGGTTTGGGCATAACGTAATCTCGGTGAGACCGATTACACAAACTCGGTGAGACCGAGTTTGGTAATAAGCTAACCAGAGTGTTGGTCAGCTAAACTCGGTGGGACCGATTTGCTCTTTCGGTGAGACCGAAAAGTTACAAAAAGGAAACATAGAGTTTACACTGCAATCTCGGTGGGACCGATTCGCTCTTTCAGTGAGACCGAAAAGTTACGAAAGGGAAACAGAGAGTTTGCAATCCCATCTCGGTGAGACCGAGATCCCTATCGGTAGAACCGAATTGCTAGGGTTTGGCAGTGGCTTATGACAAGTGAAACTCGGTGGCGCCGGATAGAAAGAATCGGTAGGACCGAGTTTGGCTTAGGGTTTAGGTCATATGTGGATATGGGAAAGTAGTTGAGGGTTTTGGAGCATATCACTAAGCACATGAAGCAAGAGGCTCATTAAGCAACACCTCATCCCTCCTTGATAGTATTGGCTTTTCCTAAAGACTCAATGTGATCTTGGATCACTAAAATATAAAATGAAGAGTCTTGAGCTTTTGAGCTTGAACCAATCCTTTGTCCTTAGCATTTTGAGGGTTCCACTTTCACATCCATGCCATGCCAATCATTGAGCTTTCCTGAAATAGTCATCTTGGAATAGCATTAGCTCAATGAGCTATATGTTGTTATGAATTACCAAAACCACCTAGGGATAGTTGCTCTTTCAGTAGGAAATTTTTTGAAATTACTACGTTCCCCAACAGTGGCATCCGAGCCTAGGTTTTATGTGTTGATGTTATATGCACGAGTAGAACACAAGTGAGTTGTGGGTGATATAAGTCATACTGCTTACCAGCATGTCATACTTTGGTTCGGCGGTATTGTTGGATGAAGCGGCCCAGACCAACATTACGCGTACGCTTACGCGACACCGGTTCTCCCGACGTGCTTTGCACAGAGGTGGCTTGCGGGTGACAGTTTCTCCAACTTTAGTTGAATCGAGTGTGGCTACGCCCGGTCCTTGCAAATGTTAAAACAGCACCAACTTGACAAACTATCTTTGTGGTTTTGATGCGTAGGTAAGATTGGTTCTTGCTTAAGCCCGTAGCAGCCACGTAAAACTTGCAACAACAAAGTAGAGGACGTCTAAGTTGTTTTTGCAGGGCATGTTGTGATGTGATATGGTCAAGACGTGATGAGATATAAGTTGTTCTATGAGATGATCATGTTTTGTTGAAGTTATCAGCAACTGGAAAAATCCTTATAGTTGTCTCTCTATTGCATAAGATGCAAGCATCCAATAATTGCTTTACTTTATCGCTATGCGATAGCAATAGTTGCAAGAGCAATTGTTGGCGAGACGACCACGTGACAACACATTGATATAGATCAAGATGATGGAGATCATGGTGTCATGCCGGTGACGATATAGATCATGACAGTACTTTGGAGATGGAGATCAAAGAAGCAAGATGATGATGGCCATATCATGTCACATATTTTGATTGCATATGATGTTTATCTTTTATACATCTTATTTTTTGCTTAGTTTGACGGTAGCATTTTAAGATGATCTCTCACTAATTATCAAGAAGTGTTCTCCCTGAGTATGCACCGTTGCGAAAGTTCTTCGTGTTGAGACACCACGTGATGATCGGGTGTGATAGGCTCTACGTTCAAATACAACGGGTGCAAAACAGTTGCACACGCGGAATACTCAGGTTATACTTGAAGAGCCAAGCATATACAGATATGGCCTCGGAACACGGAGACCGAAAGGTTGAGCGTGAATCATATAGCAGATATGATCAACATAACGATGTTCACCAATGAAACTACTCCATCTCACGTGATGATCGGACATGGTTTAGTTGATTTGGATCACGTAATCACTTAGAGGATTAGAGGGATGTCTATCTAAGTGGGAGTTCTTAAGTAATATGATTAATTGAACTTAAATTTATCATGAAACTTAGTCCTGGTAGTATTTTGCAAATTATGGTGTAGATCAATAGCTCGCGTTGTTGCTTCCATGTGTTTATTTTGATATGTTCCTAGAGAAAATTGTGTTGAAAGATGTTAGTAGCAATGATGCGGATTGGATCCGTGATCTGAGGTTTATCCTCATTGCTGCACAGAATAATTATGTCCTTGATGCACCGCTAGGTGACGAACCTATTGCAGGAGCAGATGCAGACGTTATGAACGTTTGGCTAGCTCAATATGATGACTACTTGATAGTTTAGTGCACCATGCTTAACATCTTAGAATCGGGACTTCAAAGACGTTTTGAACGTCATGGACCATATGAGATGTTCCAGGAGTTGAAGTTAATATTTCAAGCAAATACCCGAGTTGAGAGATATGAAGTCTCCAACAAGTTCTATAGCTAAAAGATGGAGGAGAATCGCTCAACTAGTGAGCGTGTGCTCAGATTGTCTGGGTACTACAATCGCTTGAATCAAGTGGGAGTTAATCTTCCAGATAAGATAGTGATTGACAGAATTCTCTAGTCACCATCACCAAGTTAGTAGAACTTCGTGATGAACTATAGTATGCAAGGGATGACGAAAACGAATCCCGAGCTTTTCATGATGATGAAATCGATGAAGGTAGAAATCAAGAAAGAGCATCAAGTGTTGATGGTTGACAAGATCACTAGTTTCAAGAAAAGGGCAAAGGGAAGAAGGGGAACTTCAAGAAGAACGGCAAGCAAGTTGCTGCTCAAGTGAAGAAGCCCAAGTCTGGTCCTAAGCCTGAGACTAAGTGCTTCTACTGCAAAGGGACTGGTCACTGGAAGCGGAACTGCCCCAAGTATTTGGCAGATAAGAAGGATGGCAAAGTGAACAAAAGTATATTTGATATACATGTTATTGATGTGTACTTTACTAGTGTTTATAGCAACCCCTCAGTATTTGATACTGGATCAGTTGCTAAGAGTAGTAACTCGAAACAGGAGTTGCAGCATAATCAGAGACTAGTTAAGGGTGAAGTGACGATGTGTGTTGGAAGTAGTTCCAAGATTGATATGATCATCATCGCACACTCCCCTATACTTTCGGGATTGGTGTTTAACCTAAATAAGTGTTATTTGGTTTTTGCGTTGAGCATGAATATGATTTGATCATGTTTATTGCAATACGGTTATTCATTAAAGTCAGAGAATAATTGTTGTTCTGTTTACATGAATAAAACCTTCGATGGTCATACACCCAATGAAACAAGTTCATTGGATCTCGATCGTAGTGATACACATATTCATAATATTGAAACCAAAAGATGCGAAGTTAATAATGATAGTGCAACTTATTTGTGGCACTGCCATTTAGGTCATATTGGTGTAAAGCGCATGAAGAAACTCCATGCTGATGGGATTTTGGAATCACTTGATTATGAATCACTTGATGCTTGCATACCATGCCTCATGGGCAAGATGACTAAGACTCCGTTCTCCGGAGCGAGCAATTGACTTATTGGAAACAATACATACTGATGTATGCGGTCCGATGAGTGTTAATGCTCACGGCAAGTATCGTTATTTTCTGAACTTCACAGATGATTTGAGCAGATATGGGTATATCTACTTGATGAAACATAAGTCTGAAACATTTGAAAAGTTCAAAGAATTTTAGAGTGAAGTGGAAAATCATCATGACAAGAAAATAAAAGTTTCTACGATATGATCGCAGAGGTAAAATATTTGAGTTACGAGTTTGGCCTTCAATTAAAACAATGTGAAATAGTTTCACTACTCACGCCACCTGGAACACCATAGTGTAATGATGTGTCCGAACGTCATAACCGTACTGTATTAGATATAGTGCGATCTATGATGTCTCTTACCGATCTACCACTATCTTTTTGGGGTTATGCATTAGAGACAGCTGCATTCACGTTAAATAGGGCACCATCTAAGTCCGTTGAGACGACACAATTTGAACTGTGGTTTGGCAAGAAACCAAAGTTGTCGTTTCTTAAAGTTTGGGGTTGTGATGCTTATATGAAAAAGTTTCATCCTAATAAGCTCAAACCCAAATCGGAGAAACATGTCTTCATAGGATACCCAAAGGAGACTGTTGGGTACACCTTCTATCACAAAACCAAAGGCAAGACTTTTGTTGCTAAATTCAGAGTTTTTCTAGACAAGGAGTTTCTCTCGAAAGAAGTGAGTGGGAGGAAAGTAGAACTTGATGAGGTAACTGTACCTGCTCCCTTATTGGAAAGTAGTTCATCACAGAAATCTGTTCCTGTGACTACTACACCAATTAGTGAGGAAGATAATGATGATGATCATGTAACTTCAGATCAAGTTACTACCAAATCTCGTAGGTAAACCAGAGTGAGATCCGCACCAGAGTTGTACGGTAATCCTGTTCTGGAAGTCATGTTACTAGACCATGACGAACTTGCGAACTATGAGGAAGCGATGATGAGCCCAGATTCCGCGAAATGGTTTGAGGCCATGAAATCTGAGATATGATCCATGTATGAGAACAAAGTATGGACTTTGGTTGACTTGCCCGATGATCGGCAAGCCATAGAAAATAAATGGATCTTCAAGAGGAAGACGGACGCTGATAGTAGTGTTACTATCTACAAAGCTAGAATTGTCGCAAAAGGTTTTCGACAAGTTCAAGGTGTTGACTACGATGAGATTTTCTCACTCGTATCTATGCTTAAGTCTGTCCGAATCATGTTAGCAATTGCCGCATTTTATGAAATCTGGCAAATGGAAAAACAAAATTGCATTCCTTAATGGATTTACTAAAGAAGAGTTGTATACGATGCAACTAGAAGGTTTTGTCGATCCTAAAGGTGTTAACTAAATATGCAAGCTCCATCGATCAATCTATGGACTGGTGCAAGAATCTCGGAGTTGGAATATACGCTTTGATAAGTTGATCAAAGCATATAGTTTTATACAGACTTGCGGTGAAGCCTGTATTTACAAGAAAGTGAGTGGGAGCACTACAACATTTCTGATAAGTATATGTGAATGACATATTGTTGATCAGAAATAATGTAGAATTATTCTGCAAAGCATAAAGGAGTGTTTGAAAGGAGTTTTTTCAAAGAAAGACCTCGGTGAAGCTGCTTACATATTGAGTATCAAGATCTATAGAGATAGATCAAGACACTTGATAAGTTTTTTCAATGAGTACATACCTTGACAAGATTTTGAAGTAGTTCAAAATGGAACAGTCAAAGAAAAGGTTTCTTGCCTGTGTTACAGGGTGTGAAGTTGAGTAAGACTCAAAGCCCGACCACGGCAGAAGATAGAAAGAAAATGAAAGTCATTCCCTATGCCTCAGTCACAGGTTCTATAAAGTATGCCATGATGTATACCAGATCTATTGTATGCCCTACCACTGAGTTTGGCAAGGGAGTACGATAGTGATCTAGGAGTAGATCACTGGACAGCGGTCAAAATTATCCTTAGTGGAATAAGGATATGTTTCTCAATTATGGAAGTGAAAAAAGGTTCGTCGTAAAGGGTTACGCCGATGCAAGTTTTGACACTAATCTAGATGACTCTAAGTCTCGGTCTAGATACATATTGAAAGTGGGAGCAATTAGCTAGAGTAGCTCCATGCAGAGCATTGTTGACATAGAAATTTGCAAAATACATGCGGATCTGAATGTGGCAGACCCGTTGACTAAGATTCTCTCACAAGCAAAACATGATCACACCTTAGTTCTCCTTGGGTGTTAATCACATAGCAATGTGAACTAGATTACTGAATCTAGTAAACACTTTGGGTGTTGGTCACATGGCGATGTGAACTATGGGTGTTAATCACATGATGATGTGAACTATCGATGTTAATCACATGGTGATGTGATCTAGATTATTGACTCTAGTGCAAGTGGGAGACTGAAGGAAATATGCCCTAGAGGCAATAATAAAGTTATTATTTATTTCCTTATATCATGGTAAATGTTTATTATTCATGCTAGAATTGTATTAACCGGAAACATAATACATGTGTGAATACATAGACAAACAGAGTGTCACTAGTATGCCTCTACTTGACTAGCTCGTTAATCAAAGATGGTTATGTTTCCTAACCATGGACAAAGAGTATTTATTTGATTAACGGGATCACATCATTAGGTGAATGATCTGATTGACATGACCCATTCCATTAGCTTAGCACCCGATCGTTTAGTATGTTGCTATTGCTTTCTTCATGACTTATACATGTTCCTATGACTATGAGATTATGCAACTCCCGTTTGCCGGGGGAACACTTTGTGTGCTACCAAACGTCACAACGTAACTGGGTGATTATAAAGGAGCTCTACAGGTGTCTCCAAAGGTACATGTTGGGTTGGCGTATTTCGAGATTAGGATTTGTCACTCTGATTGTCGGAGAGGTATCTCTGGGCCCTCTCGGTAATGCACATCACTTAAGCCTTGCAAGCATTGCAACTAATGAGTTAGTTGCGGGATGATGTATTACAGAACGAGTAAAGAGACTTGCCGGTAACGAGATTGAACTAGGTATTTGGAATACCGACGATCAAATCTCGGGGAAGTAACATACCGATGACAAAGGGAACAACGTATGTTGTTATGCGGTCTGACCGATAAAGATCTTCGTAGAATATGTAGGAGACAATATGGGCATCCAGGTCCCGCTATTGGTTATTGACCGGAGACATGTCTCGGTCCTGTCTACATTGTTCTTGAACCTGTAGGGTCCGCACGCTTAAGGTTACGATGACAGTTTTATTATGAGTTTATGCATTTTGATGTACCAAAGTTTGTTCGGAGTCCCGGATGTGATCACGGACATGACGAGAAGTCTCGAAATGGTCGATACATAAAGATTGATATGTTGGAAGCCTATGTTTGGATATCGGAAGTGTTCCGAGTGAAATCGGGATTTTACCGGAGTACCGGGAGGTTACCGGAACCCCCCGGGAGCTATATGGGCCTTAATGGGCCATAGTGGAAGAATAGGAGAGGCAGCCAGGGCTTGGGCCGCGCGCCCCTCCCCCCTAGTCCGAATAGGACAAGGAGAGAGGGGGCCGGCATCCAGGTCCTCCTTCTCTCTCTCTCTTTTCCACCTCATGAATCCTATTCCAACTAGGATTGGGGGAGAAGTCCTACTCCTGGAGGGAGTAGGACTCCTCCTGGCGCGCCATATGTGGCCGGCCGGCCTCCCCCCTCTTGGTCCTTTATATACGGAGGCAGGGGCACCCCAGAGACACACAAGTTGATCCACGTGATCATATTCTTAGCCGTGTGCGGTGCCCCCTTCCACCATAGTCCTCGATAATATTGTAGCGGAGTTTAGGCGAAGCCCTGCTGCAGTAGTACATCAAGATCGTCACCACGCCGTCGTGCTAACGGAACTCTTCCCCGACACTTTGCTGGATCGGAGTCCGGGGATCGTCATCGAGCTGAACGTGTGCTAAAACTCGGAGGTGCCGTAGTTTCGGTGCTTGATCGGTCGGGCCGTGAAGACGTACGACTACATCAACCAAACCTTCCGTTGTCGATCTACTAGGTATGTAGATCACACTCTCCCCCTCGTTGCTATGCATCACCATGATCTTGCGTGCGCGTAGGAATTTTTTTGAAATTACTACGTTCCCCAACAGGGCGCGCCCCCCTGCCTCGTGGACTCCTCGTTCGTTTCTTGACGTCCACTCCAAGTCCTCTGGATCACGTTTGTTCCAAAAATCACGTTCCCGAAGGTTTCATTCCGTTTGGATTTTGTTTGATATTCCTTTTATGTGAAACACTGAAATAGGCAAAAAAAGCAACAATTTACACTGGGCCTTGGGTTAAGAGTTTAGTCCTAAAAATAATATAAAAGTGTAAAATAAACCCCATTAACATCCAAAACAGATAATATAATAGCATGGAACAATCAAAAATTATAGATACATTGGAGATGCACCACTGCATCTGTCCACTCGAAGTGACCGGTGCGTCGGAGAAGTCGATAGAGTGGCAATGCTTTTTCTCCTAGTCTGGAGATAAAGCGGCTTAAAGTTGCCATGCATCCAGCTAGTTTTTGGACCTGTTTAACGTCTGTTGTTGTAGCCAATTGTGATAAAGCTCGGATTTTGGCTGGATTTGCCTCGATTCCTCTACTGGAAACAATGAAGCCCAGTAGTTTTCTAGAGGGGATGCCGAAAACACATTTTTCTGGATTGAGCTTAATGTCATATGTATGGAGATTATCGAATGTGAGACGTAAGTCATCTATTAATGACTCGACGCACTTAGTCTTTATAACGACATCGTCCACATATGCTTCAACTGTCTTGCCGATTTGTTTCTCCAGGCATGTTTGAATCATGCATTGGTAGGTGGCGCCGGTGTTTTTGAGCCCAAAGGGCATAGTGTTCAAGCACAAAGGCCCGTATGAGGTAATAAATGCCGTTGCGGCTTGGTCGGATTCCTTCATTTTAATTTGATGGTATCTGGAATACGTGTCGAGGAAACACAGTGAGTCGTGTCTTGTAGTGGCATCAATAAGTTGATCGATGCAGGGGAGGGGGAATGGATCCTTAGGGCAAGCTTTTTTGAGGTCTTTGAAATCGATGCACAAGCGCCAGGATTTATACTTTTTTGCACCATCACCAGGTTTGCTAGCCAGTCCGGATGTTTTATTTCTCTGATGAATCCGGCCTTAATTAGCTTGGCTAGCTCCTCCCCCATAGCTTGTCATTTGGGTTCGGAAAAGTGCCGCAGTGTTTGCTTCACTGGCTTGTATCCATTCAATATATTGAGGCTGTGCTCAGCCAACCTGCATGGGATTCCTGGCATATCAGAAGGGTGCCAGGCGAACATGTCCCAGTTCTCGCGTAGGAACGCTCGTAGTGCGACGTCCACCATCGGGTCCAGCTGTGCACCGATGGAGGTTGTCTTCTTTGGGTCCGTCAGGTGGACCTGAAATTTGACTATTTCATCGGCTGGTTTGAAGGAGGTGGATTTGGAGCACTTGTCGAGGATTATGTCATCCATATCCACCATTGAGCGCGGCACAGTTAACTCTTCGGCCGCAAGGGCCTCAAAGAGTGCCTCAAGGGCCAGGGAGGCTGTTATGTTTTCGGCACGCAGGGCTATACCCGGATCACTAGAGAGCGTGATAATACCATTGGGCCCGGGCATTTTGAGCTTCATATACCTGTAATGAGGTATGGCTTGAAAGCGTGTGAATGCATCTCGCCCCAACAGGGCATGGTATCCACTATCGAAAGGGGCCACTTGGAAGGTTATCTCTTCTGACCGATAGTTCTCCGGTGTGCCGAATACCACGTCAAGTGTGATTTTTCCTGCGCATCATGCCTCCCGACTGGGAATAATTCCTCGGAAGGTCGTGCTACTTTGCTCGATACAGCTCCTATCTATTTCCATTTTACTGAGTATATCCTCGTAGATGAGGTTTAATCCGCTGCCGCCGTCCATGAGCACCTTGGTGAGTCGAAAGCCGTCCACAATTGGATTGAGGACCAAGGCGGCTGGTGCCCGGACTGACCGGGATTTTGGTTCGTCACTGGCATTAAAAGTTATGCCCATGTTGTTCCAAGGATTTATTGTTGCGACTTGACAGACTTCGGCGAGATCGCGGAGTGCCCTTTTGCGCTGATTGTTTGAAGCGAAAGTCTCGAAGACCGTCAGTACTCCACGGTCGTCGTGTTCCGGGGGGAGTTGTTCCGAGGTATTTTTGGTGAGTATATCCTCGCCACTCTTGGCCATTTGCCGGAGTATCCAACATGCTCTAAGGCTGTGGGTAGGTATGGTATCCGGTGTTGTGTGTATTTTGCACGCCCTATCGAGCGATCCCTCCAGAACGGTTCCGCGCCCCGTAATGGGTTTGGATTTCTTTACTGCTGTGTCGGGCGCCCCGTGAGGGTGCATCCTTTTTGTCCGGACGAAAGGTTGAGTGGGAGTTGGCGGTTCCCAACGAGCTGCCTGAGTTTTCCGGGCGCTTTCCATTGCGCAGTACTTCTGTACTATGGTTGCCAAGTCGGCGAAATGTAATACATGATGGCGGTTGATAGCGTTGAGGATTCCTCCATCCGTACAATTACTTCGGAATATTGAGATCGCATCTTCGTCGTGGCAATCTTTGATCTTGTTCTTGACAAGGAGGAATCTGGCCCAAAAGTGATGGACTATTTCCTGAGACTGCTGCTGTAGGTATGTGAGATTGCATATATCTAGGTGGGTGGGTGGATTTAAATTCGAACCCTGGCCCAATTTGGGATCCGGAGTTTGAGAAATTTTAGTGCTTAATAGTTCGGGCTCCAGGAGATCGACCGATTTTTCAGGTCTACTGTGTGATTCCAAGTTCGGAGGACAAGGCGTGTCGTTCCGTGGACAGGTATCCGGCTCTTCGAGCTCGGAGATCCGAACATAGTTCGACCTCAGTATAGAGGGAGTGTTGTTGTTTTGCACCTCCACTACCGCTATCTAATGGGTGATCGATGGAGATTTGATTTCTCTTTGATCGGGTTTAATCCCAATCCGACCGTAGTCTGTAGCGACCACCAAGGTGGCAATGCGATCCAGGAGTTCGTTCAAGGACGATAATTCCATTGGATCCATCTGTTTGGAGTATTCGGAGTCAATTCGGAGGCGATTTTTTATTAGCCGAGAAGTCATCGTCGGCTCACCGACCGAACGGGAGGTCATGATAAAGCCACCAACCGGAGGGTTTGGCCTAAGGCCATGGCTCCATCGGCGGTGATGTTGTCCTTGATCACAAGGCAAGCCATCAACCCTGACTTCGACGTCATAGTGGAACTCTCAATGAAAGCACCAATGTCGGTGTCAAAACCGGCGGATCTCGGGTAGGGGGTCCCGAACTGTGCCTCTGAGGTCGATGGTAATAGGAGACAGGGAACACAATGTTTACCCAGGTTCGGGCCCTCTCGATGGAGGTAAAACCCTACGTCCTGCTAGATTAATATTGATGAGTATGGGGGTTACAAGAGTTGATCTACACGAAATTGTAATGGCTAAGACCCTAGAAGTCTAGCCTATCTGATTATGATTGTCCCTTCGGACTAAACCCTCTAGTTTATATAGACACCGGAGGGAACTAGGGTTGTACAAAGTCGGTTGCATAGAAAGGAAATAGTACATCCAGCCACCTAGCTTGCCATCTACGGCAAGGAGAGTCCTATCCGGACATGGGAGAAAGTCTTCTATCTTGTATCTTCATGGCCCAATAGTTTGACCCATGTCCAACAGGCCGGCCGCCCGAGGACCCATTAGTCCAGAACTCCCTTAGTTGGATCATGAAGACGTTCGAATACATCTACCGCGTTAACCTAATGCTTCCGCTTTCAGTTTATGAGGGTACATGGACACAATCTCCCCTTCTCGTTGCTATGCATCTCCTAGTTAGATCTTGCATGATCGTCGGAAACTTTTTGAATTACTACGTTCCCCAACAGTGGCATCCGAGCCAGGTCTATGCGTAGATGTTATATGCATGAGTAGAACACAGAGAGTTGTGGGCAATAATAGTCATACTTTGATTCAGCGGTATTGTTGGATGAAGCAGCCTGGACCGACATTACATGACCGCATTCATGAGACTGGTTCTACCGACGTGCTTCGCACACAGGTGGCTAGCGGGTGTCTGTTTCTCCAACTTTAGTTGAATCGAGTTTGACTATGGCCGGTCCTTGTTGCAAGTTAAAACAGCACAGTTGACGAAAAATCATTGTGGTTTTGATGCGTAGGTAAGAATAGTTCGCGCTAGAAGCCCGTAGCAGCCACGTAAAACTTGCAACAACAAAGTAGAGGACGTCTAACTTGTTTTTGCAGGGCATGTTGTGATGTGATATGGTCAAGACGTGATGAGATATAAATTGTTGTATGAGATGATCATGTTTTGTAAAAGTTATCGGCAACTGGCAGGAGCCTTATGGTTGTCGCTTTATTGTATGAACGCCATGTAATTGCTTTACTTTATCACTAAGCGGTAGCGATAGTCATAGAAACAATTGTTGGCGAGACGAGAACGATGCTACGATGGAAATCAAGGTGTCAAGCCAGTGACGATGGAGATCATGACGGTGCTTTGGAGATGGAGATCAAAGACATAAGATGATGATGGCCATATCATGTCACATATTTTGATTGCATGTGATGTTTATGTTTTATGAATCTTATTTTGCTTAGTACGGCGGTAGCATTATAAGATGATCCCTCATTAAATTTCAAGGTACAAGTGTTCTCCTTGAGTATGCACCGTTGCTATAGTTCGTCGTGCTGAGACACCACGTGATGATCGGGTGTGATAATCTCTACGTTCACATACAACGGGTGCAAGCCAGTTTTGCACACGCAGAATACTCAGGTTAAACTTGACTTGCCTAGCATATGCAGATATGGCCTCGCAACACTAAGACCGAAAGGTCGAACGTGAATAATATAGTAGATATGATCAACATAGCGATGTTCACCATTGAAAACTACTCCATATCACGTGATGATCGGACATGGTTTAGTTGATATGCATCACGTGATCATTTAGATGACTAGAGGGATGTTTATCTAAGTGGGAGTTCTTAAGTAATATGATTAATTGAACTTAAAATTTATCATGAACTTAGTCCTGATAGTATTTGCATGTCTATGTTGTAGATCAATAGCTTGCGTATAGCTCCCCTATTTTCTTTTTGATATGTTCCTAGAGAAAAACTTATGTTGAAAGATGATAGTAGCAATGATGCAGACTAGGTCCGTGATCTGAGGATTATACTAATTGCTGCACAGAAGAATTATGTCCTTGATGCACCGCTAGGTGACAGACCTATTGCACGAGAATATGCAGACATTGTGAATGTTTGACAAGCTCGGTATGATGACTACTTGATAGTATAGTGCACCATGCTTTACGGCTTAGAACCGGGACTTCAAAAATGTTTTGACCGCCATGGAGCATATGAGATGTTTCAAGAGCTAAAAATGATATTTCAGACTCATGCCCGTGTTAAGAGGTATGAAACCTCTAACAAGTACTTTGCCTACAAGATGGAGGGGAATAGCTCAACTAGCGAGCATGTGCTCAGAATGTCTGGGTACTACAATCACTTGAATCAAGTGGGAGTTAATCTTCCAGATAAGATAGTGATTGACAGAGTTCTCTAGTCACTATCACCAATTTACTAGAACTTCGTGATGAACTATAATATGCAAGGGATGATGAAAATGATTGCCAATCTCTTCGCGATGCTGAAATCAGCGAAGGTAGAAATTGAGAAATAACATCAAGTGTTGATGGTTAACAAGACCACTAGTTTCAAAAAAAGGGCAAGGGAAAGAAGGGGAACTTCAAAAAGAATGGCAAGCAAGTTTCCACTCCCGTGTAAAAGCCCAAAGCTGGACCTAAGCCTGAAACTGAGTGCTTCTACTACAAAGGGAATGGTCACTGGAAGCGGAACTACCCCAAATACTTGGTGGATAAGAAGGATGCCAAAGTGAATGATACGTCTCCAACGTATCTATAATTTTTGATTGCTCCATGCTATGTTATCTACTGTTTTGGGCAATATTGGGCTTTATTATCCACTTTTATATTATTTTTGGGACTAACCTATTAACCGGAGGACCAGCCCAGAATTGTTTTTTTTTTGCCTATTTCAGTGTTTCGAAGAAAAGGAATATCAAACGGAGTCGAAACGGAACAAAATCAACTGGAGAAGTTATTTTTGGAAGGAAAGCTACCAGAAAAGCTTGGAGTGCACGTCAGGAAAGAAGGGAGGTGCCCACGAGGGTGGGGGGCGCTCCCACCCCCCTAGGGTGCGCCCCCTGCCTCGTGGCCCCCCCTTCAGTCCACCGGCGTGCGTCTTTCACCCATATATACCTACGTATCCTAAAACTTCTAGAAGAGACGATAGATTGGGAGTTCCACCGCCAGAAGCCTCCGTAGCCACTGAAAGCCAGTCTAGACCCATTCCGGCACCCTGCCGGAGGGGGCAATCCTTCCTTGGTGGCCATCTTCATCATCCCGGTGCTCTCCATGACGAGGAGGGAGTAGTTCTCCCTCGGGTCTGAGGGTATGTACCAGTAGCTATGTGTTTGATCTCTCTCTCTCTCTCTCATGTTCTTGAGGTGATACGATCTTGATGTATCGCGAGCTTTGCTATTATGTTTGGATCCTATGATGTTTTCTCCCCCCTCTACTCTCTTGTAATGAATTGAGTTTCCCCTTTGAAGTAATCTTATCGGATTGAGTCTTTATAGATTTGAGAACACTTGATGTATGTCTTGCCGTGGATATCTGTGGTGACAATGGGATATCACGTGATTCACTTGATGTATGTTTTGGTGATCAACTTGCGGGTTCCGCCCATGAACCTATGCATAGGGGTTGACACACATTTTCGTCATGATTCTCCGGTAGAAACTTTGGGGCACTCTTTGAGGTCCTTTGTGTTGGTTGAATAGATGAATGTGAGATTGTGTGACGCATATCGTATAATCATACCCACGGATACTTGAGGTGACATTGGAGTATCTAGGTGACATTAGGGTTTTGGTTGATTTGTGTCTTAAGGTGTTATTCTAGTACGAACTCTAGGGCTGTTTGTGACACCTATAGGAATAGCCCAACGGATTGATTGGAAAGAATAACTTTGAGGTGGTTTCGTACCATACCATAATCTCTTCGTTCGTTCTCCTCTATTAGTGACTTTGGAGTGACTCTTTGTTGCATGTTGAGGGATAGTTACGTGATCCAATTATGTTAGTATTGTTGAGGGAACTTGCACTAGCGAAAGTATGAACCCTAGGCCTTGTTTCCTAGCATTGCAATACCGTTTACACTCACTTTTATCATTAGTTACCTTACTGCTTTTAATAATTTCAGATTACAAATACCTTTATCTACCATCCATATTGCACTTGTATCACCATCTCTTCGCCGAACTAGTGCACCTATACAATTTACCATTGTATTGGGTGTGTTGGGGACACAAGAGACTCTTTGTTATTTGGTTGCAGGGTTGCTTGAGAGAGACCATATTCATCCTACGCCTCCTACGAATTGATAAACCTTAGGTCATCCACTTGAGGGAAATTTGCTACTGTCCTATAAATGTCTGCACTTGGAGGCCCAACAATGTCTACAAGAAGAAGGTTGTGTAGTAGACATCAGTGAACAAAGGTATATTTGATATATAGGTTATTGATGTGTACTTTACTAGTGTTCATAGTAGCCCCTGGGTATTTGATACAGGTTTAGTTGCTAAAATTAGTAACTCAAAACAGGAGTTGCAGAATGAACAGAGACTAGTTAAGAGCAAAGTGACTATGTATGTTGGAAGTGATTCCAAGGTTGATACAATCACCATCGGACACTCCCTCTACCTTCGGGATTAGTGTTGAACCTGAAATAAATGTTATTTGGTGTTTGCGTTGAGCATGAAAATATGATTAGATGATGTTTATTGCAATACAGTTATTCATTTAAGTCAGAGAATAATTATTGTTCTATTTACATGAATAAAAACCTTCTATGGTCATACACCCGAGGTGAATGGTTTATTGAATCTCAATCGTAGTGATACACATATTCATAATATTGAAGCCAAAAGATGCAAAGTTAATAATGATAGTGCAACTTATTTGTGGCACTGCCATTTAGGTCATATTGGTGTAAAGCGCATGAAGAAACTCCATGTTGATGGGATTTTGGAATCAGTTGATTATGAATCACTTGATACTTGCGAACCATGCCTCATGGGCAAGATGACTAAAACTCCATTCTTCGGAACAATGGAGTGAGCCACTGATTTATTGCAAATAATAGATACTGATGTATGCGGTCCGATGAGTGGTAAGGCTCGCGGCGGGTATCGGTATTTTCTGACCTTCATAGATGATTTGAGCAGATATGGGTATATCTACTTAATGAAACATAAGTCTAAAACATTTGAAAAGTTCAAAGAATTTCAGACTGAAGTGGAAAATCATCATAACAAGAAAATAAAATTTGTACGATCTGATTGTGGAGGCGAATATTTGAGTTACAAGTTTGGTCTTCATCTGAAACAATGTCGAATAGTTTTGCATCTCACGCCACCAGGAACACCACAGCATAATGGTGTGTCTGAACGTCGTAACCGTACTTTATTAGATATAGTGCGATCTATGATGTCTCTTACCGATTTACCACTATTGTTTTGGGGTTATGCATTAGAGACAGCTGCATTCACGTTAAATAGGGCACCATCTAAATCCGTTGAGATGACACCATATGAACTATGGTTTGGCAAGAAACCTAAGTTGTCGTTTCTTAAAGTTTGGGGCTGCGATGCTTATGTGAAAAAGCTTCAACCTGATAAGCTCGAACCCAAATGGGAGAAATGCATCTTCATACCCAAAGGAAACTGTTGGTACACCTTCTATCATAGATCCGAAGGCAAGATATTCGTTGCTAAGAATGGATCCTTTCTAGAGAAGGAGTTTCTCTTGAAAGAAGTGAGTGGGAGGAAAGTAGAACTTGATGAAGTAATTGTACCTTCTCCCGAATTAGAAAGTAGTTCATCATAGAAATCAGTTCCAGCGATTCCTACACCAATTAGTGAGGAAGTTAATGATGATGATCATGAAACTTCAGATCAAGTTACTACTGAACCTCGTAGGTCAACCAGAGTATGTTCCGCACAAGAGTGGTACGGTAATCCTGTACGAACCTACGAACCATGACGAACCTACGAACTATGAGGAAGCTACGATGAGCCTAGATTCCGTGAAATATCTTGAGGCCATGAAATCTGAGATGGGATCCGTGTATGAGAACAATTCAAGAGGAAGAGCGAGACCCAACAAACCGTCATTGACTTTGCAAATGAAGCACAACGTCAACACAATGCAAAGATCTTGACAATAAGAAGTGACAACGGCACCGAGTTCAAGAACTACACCTTGGATGAATTTCTTAGTGATGAGGGAATCAAGCATCAATATTCCGCACCCTACACCCCTCAACAAAACGGTGTTGCGGAGAGGAAGAACCAGACATTGATGGATGCGGCAAGCACCATGATGACGGAGTTCAAGTCTCCGTACAACTTTTGGGCCGAAGCCATCAACATCGCGTGTCATGCATCCAATCGGCTCTACCTCCGCAAGGGCTTGAACAAGACTCCATATGAGATACTCACCGGTAACAAGCCCAATCTAAAGTACTTCCGGGTATTCAGGTGTAAGTGTTTAATTCTCAAGAAAGGTGTTCGGTTGTCTAAATTTGAGGCTAGAGCTTATGAGGGCATATTTGTTGGCTATGCTACAAACTCTCATGCTTACCGTGTCCTCAATAAATCCACGGGACTTATTGAGGAGACGCGTAACGTGGAGTTTGATGAGAATAACGGCTCCCAAGTGGAGCAAAGTGGCACTTGTGATGTAGGTGATGAAATTCCTCCCCAAGCCATAAGAAGAATGGGTGTTGGCTTTATCCTACCCATTGAGGAACCCCTTGTGGCCGAAGGAGAAGGACAAAGCTCCACTCAAGTGGAGCCATCACCAACCCAAGGCCCACACGCTTCCGAAGAACAACATGAAGGTTCTCATCCTCAAGAACATGACCAAGGGCAAGATCACGCTCAAGACGGTGTTGACACATCAAGTGATGCCCAAGGTCAAGTTCTCTCCTCCGAGCAAGTTCAAGAACAAGAACAAGCCCAAGATGACGCTCAAGATGATCAAGTGACCACTCCTCGTCTCACCCCCGAGGAGGAATTAGAGCGTCGTGCCGCCAAGGTTGCTTCCAAGCTCTCCACCAAGGATCATCTCATGACGAATGTGCTTGGAAGCTTAAGAAAGGGGGTAAGCACCCGTATACAAGTAGCAAATTATTATGAGCATCACGCGTTTGTCTCTTGTGTGGAACCCCACAAGGTATATGAAGCGCTAGAAGATCTGGATTGGCTCAATTCCATGCATGAAGAACTCAACAACTTCGAGTGCAACAAAGTGTGGAGATTGGTGCCAAGACCGACTGGGAATCACAATGTCATAGGAACCAAGTGTATATTTAAGAACAAGCAAGATGCCCATGGGATTATCATTCTCAACAAGGCTCGTTTGGTAGCACAAGGCTACTCCCAAGTCGAGGGTATCGACTACGGTGAAACCTTTGCTCCTGTTGCTCGTCTTGAATCCATTCGCATGTTGATTGCATATGCTTCTCATCATAACTTTAAGTTACAACAAATGGATGTGAAGAGTGCTTTTCTTAATGGTCCTATAAATGAATTGGTTTACGTCAAGCAACCCCCCGGGTTCGAGGATCCCTACTTTCCCGATCATGTGTATCAACTCGATAAGGCACTCTATGGCCTTAAACAAGCCCCACGTGCGTGGTATGACCACCTTACCGAGTTGTTACAAGACCGTGGTTTTGAAGTTGGGCTAATCGACCCCACTCTTTTTACTAAGAAGGTAAAAGGGGAGTTGTTTGTGTGCCAATTATATGTTGATGATATTATCTTTGGTTCTCCTAACAAAGCTTTCAATGAGGAATTTGCCGCTCTCATGACCTCAAAGTTTGAGATGTCCTCCATGGGAGAGTTGAAGTTCTTTCTAGGGTTCGAAGTGAAGCAAATAAGAGAAGGAACCTTCATCAATCAATCCAAATACACTCAAGACATGCTCAAGAGATTCAAGCTAAGTGACATCAAGCCGGCCTCCACTCCAATGCCCACCAAGTGCCAACTTGACTTAGATCCCAATGGTAAAGTGGTGGATCAAAAGGTATATCGTTCCATGATTGGATCCTTGCTTTACCTTTGTGCATCTAGACTGGACATCATGTTGAGTGTGGGAATTTGTGCACAGTTTCAAGCCGCACCTAAGGAAAGTCACTATGTGGCGGTCAAATAAATCTTTTGATATTTGGCTCATACCCCAAACTTTGGCTTATGGTACCCAAGAGGATCAAACTTCAAGCTTGTAGGGTACTCGGATTCCGATTGGGCGGGAGACAAAGTGGATAGGAAGTCCACTTCCGGAGGGTGCCAATTCCTTGGTTGCTCTTTGGTAAGTTGGTCTTCCAAAGAGCAAAGTTGTGTGTCTCTCTCGTCCACTGAGGCGGAGTATGTTGCCGCCGGTAGTTGTTGTGCACAACTCCTATGGATGAGGCAAACTTTAAAGGATTACGGTGTCACTTGTGACAAAGTGCCTCTTTGGTGTGACAATGAAAGTGCCATCAAGACTTCTCTCAACCCGGTGCAACACTTCAAGACGAAGCATATTGAGATTCGGTATCACTTCATCCGGGATCACATTAGGCGAGGAGAGATCGAGCTCAAATATGTCAACACTCATGACAACCTTGCAGATATTTTCACGAAGCCCTTGGATGAAGCAAGATTTTGCGAGTTAAGGCATGAGCTAAATATCATTGATTCGAGCAATGTGGCTTGAACCCTTGCACACCCTACCATGCTCAATTTGTTGTCTAGTTTAGGTGTAGGCATGGACATAGGGGGAGTGTTGTTCTCTCAATGAACTCTCCCTCCCCCCATTATGCATAAATTGATCAAGTCTTTCACTTTAGCCATTGTTGATGGTACTTGTTCTTCAAAGACGAGTTTTGGTCATGGGCCCAAGGTTAAAATCTTCGCGGCGCCATACCTTTTGACTCAAACATAGGTGGCCTCGGCCACCGCCCTCGTTTGAAGAGGTGTGTCTTGGTCTTTTTGCTGGCTCTTTTTATTTCTCTTATCGTTTTTTTCGTTCCTTCGAGCAAAAGCCTTGTTGGTTTGGTTGCCATGGCGTGCTGGGCGGTACTACCGCTGGTGGTGCGCGGTACTACCGCTCATGAGCGGTACTACCGCCCCAGCACAGTACTACAGCTGAGGGACGGGACCAGGGGGTTAAGTCGGGGCAGGGGGAGGTTTCTTCTCCCCCATACCCACTCACTTCGCCCCCTCTTTCCTCTTCCTCTCTCCAGCCTCCACCCGCCGCGGGAGGGCTCCGGCGGATCTCCGTCTCCGGAGCATTCCTCTCCATTTCCTTTGGTGGAGTCGATCCCCATCCCGTTCTCTTGCCACGGATGCCAGTATTGCCCCTGTTCCTTCTTTCCTTTTGTCTCGTTTTCAGATCTTGTTTCTTAGGGGCAATGGTGGTTGCATCTCTAGATTTTTGGCCAAATCTAGGCTTGAGTTGGTTGGAGAAGGCAACTAGACTATCTCGATTAGAGCTTGGTAGGAATATTTTTGAATTTGGTAGGCCGGTAGTGCCGGATCTGACCACGGTAGTAGGAAACCGCTGTTTCACCGCCTCGTGCTGTAGGAAACGAATGTTTCTCCGCCTCGAGCAGTACTACCGCTCTCATTGGAGCGGTACTACCGCTTGACCTCGAGCGGTACTACCACTCTCTTTGGGGCGGTACTACCGCGGGCATGTCACGGTACTACCGCTGCATGCCAAATTCCATCATTTTCCTGCCTTACCTTGATCATTTTTGTTGAGTTTGTTGGCTTATGCTCGTTCTTTCTGGTTGTTTTGCATGTTCTTGTGTTTGGCTCCAGGTGATGACCATTCCGAGCAGCAAGGTCGCCGTATCAACCCCGGGCGTGCTACATCAAAACGCTACCGCACCTCAGAGCCAGCCGGTGGTTCCTCGAGCACCCAACCGCCTCCAGCAAGTGCATCTGCATGTGTTCCTCCACCTCCTCAGCAATCGAAGCGATCCACCAACAAGCCAAAGGGGAAGACTGTGACTGAGATGACCAACAACGAGTTTTGGGAGAAGCGTCGCCGCAACCCCCATGCGGTGGACCAAGAACCCACTTTGGTCAACCGCCCATTCTGGAACCATTTTCAGTTTGCCATCTACTTTGATGTGATCAAGGCGAAGAAGAATCTTTTTGTTGATGTTCGCTCCATTGACACTGATGCTATGGAGAAGGACCCGGAGTACTTTGGCGAAGCCCTTCAGATGTGCACTTAGCTGAACATTCTCAGGATCATGCAATTCAACAGGGATTTCGATGCAGATTTGGTGGCTCAATTCTATGCCACCGTCCATCTTGGGACGGATGTCGACAGGACTCTGACATGGATGACCAATGGCAAGCTACTTTCTGTCAAGTGGAAGGCTTTCATGGAGTTACTTGATGTGGTGGATCACGGGCTTGAGACTCCTGTCGGTTTCCGCCCTCACCGCAATGCTACGTCCACCCACAAGCAAGCCCTTTGGCCCTATTGCACTGTGAAAGTTCACCCAGTAACTGAGAAGAAGACCTATGAGCTGTCTCCGTATCTGTACATTCTTCATTGCATCTTCCGTGATACTCTCTTCCCTCGGATCAGGAATCTGGATATGGTCCACTCTTACCTCGTGGACATGCTCCTTTTCTGTCAGCATGAGAAGGAAGCAAGCACTAGAGAGATCCTGGATATTTCTCATGTCATGTGGTCTGAACTTCTCTCTGCCGTGTCTGAGCGCAAGTGCCCTATATATGGTCCATTCATCATGAGGCTCATTGAGAGGGCCTGGGCACAGACTTATCCCAGAGTGTTGCTAGAAACTGGAAACTTGGTTTCTCATGAGATCAAGCGTCTGAGGAAGAAGGACAATTGGACAGCGCCTCACACAGGGGGTCCATCTACTACTGCTGCCACAGGGGGTCCGTCTGCTGCTGCTGCCATGGGGGATCCGTCTGCTGCTGCTGCCATGGGGACCGAGGGTGGGGCTGCTACTGATGATCATGAGGAGGACTTTGGCCCCTCTAGTATAGAACCGTCGTGGGCACAGAAGCTTAAGCGCGAGATGAAGAAGCTTTTCTGCATGGAGTCTCATGGTCAGTACATGACTCATGTGGCGGAGAAGCATGCCAGGACGCGCCACAAGGAGCTCATGCGTCAGATGGGAGCAACAGTTGCTAGAGGGTCTGAGGGTCCGATCACTGAAGAGGAGGAATGGATTCATCAGCATTGCCCTTGGACCGACTCCGATGCCGAGCAGTTTTCGACCCACGATGAAGATGCAGAGATGTGATGTTCGAGATCTTCATCTTCCCATCACTTGGAGTCGTAGCATCACTCTTTGCCCTTTTTGGTGTCTCACTGCCAAAGGGGGAGAGAGTGTAGGGATTTGTGTTTGTTGCCGTGCTTTGAGTCGTTTTGTGGGTTCTTGTGTGTTTTCTTGGTGTCTTTATTTGGTTTGGTTTGGTGTGAGACCTACGTTCTAGACATATGGTGTGAGACATATGCTCCCTATCGCTACCTTATTACTTATGTCTGTTCAGAGTACTGTAGTTTATTATGAGATGCATGCTTGTCCTGTTTATTCTCTTCTCTCATATATCTTGTGCTTAGTATTGTTGGACTATAAAATATAGGGGGAGTGTTGATCCGAATGTGTGTGTCTTGCCATATCTAGGTGCACACATTCTGGGGGAGCCTGTCTATATTTTGTAGTTCTTAGTTTTCTTCGTTTTATTTCTTTTCCTTGCGCAAATCCCTAGTTGTCATCAATCCACCAAAAAGGGGGAGATTGTTACGGCATATCTCTCTCAAGGTAGTTTTGGTGATTGATGACAACATGTTTGCGGACTAATCTTGGGCTTTGAATAATTCACAGATTCTCCCCTGGCACGAGATGCTTTCTTCCCCTCGAAGTGTATTTCAAGACGGTGTAGCTCTTTCGTTTCTTTCTCGATGGACTAATTGCATAGAGGGCACCGTACTATCAAGAGGGGGTCCGCTGGGGTATTGCATGGGTGGAATCATCACGTACACATCAGCTTCTCACCCTCCGAGCGTCTCCATTCCATTGAAGAGATCTCTCCTCTCTTCCTTGTCCTGTCTGGGTCCAAGCGGTAGTATCACGCAACCCAGCGGTAGTACCGCTGAGGAGCCACAAGCAGCAGTACCGCTCCATAGCGGTAGTACCGCCCGTGGCTCCACAGCATTAGTACCGCTGGGTGCCTGGACCTCCGCCTCGTCCTCAGCATCTTCGAGAGATTCTCTCTCTCTATCTTTTGCATCCCAGCGGTAGTACCGCACTGCCAGCGGTAGTACGGCCGAAGGGTCACAAGCGGCAGTACCGCTCCACAGCGGTAGTACCGCCCGTGACCCCGCTGCCGTAGTACCGCTGGGCAGTCTGGCTCCTACCGCCTCGATTCGAGAGGTCTTTTCTCGTGTCGGGTTTTGCGGCACTAGTCACGGTTGTAGAGGCGGTAGTACCGTTCTAGGAGCGGTAGTACTGTCCCTACCACCGCGGTAGTACCGTGGTTGGGTCCTTTCCTACTAGTCTCCTCTGCGCGGTAGTGCCGCTGGCTGGCGCGGCAGTACTGCTGTCCTGGCGGTAGTACCGCCCCCTCTCAGCGGTAGTACCGCCCTGTGCGGGGATGGTTGGTGGGGGGCAATGGTTGGATTGTTGCCCCCACTATAAAAGGGAGTCTCCTTCTTCTCTTTGACCTACCTCTTCCTCCCCCAAGCTCCATTTATTGCTCAAGCTCCATTAAATGCTCCAAGCTCCATTTTCGCCCGATCTATCTCTCTAGCCAATCAAACTTGTTGATTTGCTCGGGAGTGGTTGAGAAGGCCCCGATCTACACTTCCACCAAGGGATTTTCGATTCCCCCACTCATCCCTAGCTGATCTTGTTACTCTTGGGTGTTTGAGCACCCTAGACGGTTGAGGTCACCACGGAGAAATAGTCCATTGTGGTGAAGCTTCGTGGTCTTGTTGGGAGCCTCCGATTAAGTTGTGGAGATTGCCCCAACCTTGTTTGTAAAGGTTCGGTCGCCGCCTTCAAGGGCACCAATAGTGGAATCACGGCATCTCGCATTGTGTGAGGGCGTGAGGAGAATACGGTGGCCCTAGTGGCTTCTTGGGGAGCATTGTGCCTCCACACCGCTCTAACGGAGACGTACTTCCCCTCAAAAGGAAGGAACTTCGGTAACACATCCTCGTCTTCACCGGATCCACTCTTGGTTATCTCTTACCTTTACTTGTGCAAGCTCTTTAGTGTTTCTTCCCTTGCTTGCTTGTATGCTTGTTGTTATTGCATCATATAGGTTGCTCACCTAGTTGCAATCTAGACAACCTACTTTGATGCAAAGTTTAATTTGGTAAAGAAAAGTAAAAATTGGTAGTTGCCTATTCACCCCCCCCCCTCTAGTCAACCATATCGATCCTTTCACCTTTGCCGAGCCTTACTCTCTTACCATTCCCACTCCAACCACCTCAAATGAACCTAGTGTGTGTGTTGTGGTACTCAGAAAGTTGCAACAGTAAGTTACTGGGTACCCCGTGCGCACGGGGTAGTGCGTAACTCTCTGGGTACCCCATGCGCACGGGGTCTTTTGACCCCCGTGCGCACGGGGTACTGCGTAACTCTCTGGATACCCCGTGCGCACGGGGTCTTTTGACCCCCGTGCGCACGGGGTGGTGCGATTGTCTCTGGATACCCCGTGCGCACGGGGCTGACTTAGCCCGTGCGCATGGGGTCCAACGGGCAGAAATTCCCACCCTCACATGAACACTATAAAAAGGCCTTTCTTCCTCCTCCAACCCTTAACCCTAATGTCTTGTTGAGCTCCACCATTGCTACACCCCATTTTGCTCAATACTCTCAATCCCTCCACCCAAACTTGTTAAAACTTTGGGGATTGGGAGAGCAAGACCCGATCTACAACTTGACCAAACCAAATCGTGTTCCCCGCAACATTTCTTCCCCATTGACTTGTTACTCTTGGAGCTTGGGCTCCTAGGCGGTTAGAGGTTCCTTCGGTAGCTTCCTTGCTTGTGGTGTGCTCCGGAGAAGTTTGTAAAGGTGTGGTGGTCGCCTTCAAGACCAACCCTGAGTGGTTCGAGGCTCATCCGTTGGGGGTGACTCGAAGGAGAATACGGTGAGCCCTTGGTGGCATTCCGCAAGCTTTGGCTCCGGCACCGCTCCAAATGGAGATTAGCTCTTCCCATGGAAGAGTGAACTTCGGGTTAAAATATGCGTCCTCGTCTCACTTGTAGTTAATCCTTTCCCGCACCTTTCTTTGTTGTTGTATGCTTGTTGGCTTGCTAAGTAGTTTGTTTCCTAGCTTTTCTTCTTGGAGCTTGCTTGTCATATAGGTTGCATTCACCTAGTTGCATATCTAGTCAACTCTTTTATCCGCTAAGCCTTAAAATCTACAAGAAAGATTAAAATTTGTAGTCTCCTATTCACCCCCTCTAGTCGACCGTATTGATCCTTTCAATTGGTATCAGAGCCTCGTGCTCTAATATAAGGTTTTACAACCTTAGAGGATATGGTCGATCTAGGGAATGAGGGAGGTGGCCTACCCGTTGCGGGGGATGGTCAAAACCAACCCCCCGCCGCGACTGAGACACTTGGTGCTCCGGTCGTTGCTCCTGCCGCTACTACTAACCCAAATCTCCCCTTAACCGCGGCCGATCTTCTTTCAATGTCTGCGGACCTCAAAGTCTCTATGTTGAAAGAGGTTCGAGCCTCGGTCAAGGAGGAAATTGATGCTCGCCTAAAGCCATCAACATTTGCATCAAACTCGTTTAACCCAAATGAGGTTCATTATGCAGATGACTCGAGGGAACCTCTTGCTTCCCCGACTCATACTCAAGTTCCCCAGTACAATGCCGTGGAACCCTTTTACTCTCCTCAACCCTTGAAACATCCCCGTATTAATCCTGTTGGGCCTCCGCCCCCTTTGAAAGCTAATGCATTTGCTAAGTGGAAGCTAGATATGGAGTCTCACATGCGCAGTGCTTCAACTCAATTGTGGTGGATTGTGGTCAATGGATTCAACCCCAAGGACCCAATGAATCTCACTCCAAGGGAAGCAGTTGACGATCAACTCAATGCTACCGCACACAACATGCTTCGCAACGCTGTGACTGAAGACTATAGTGATTCCATTGCTCTTCTCAAAACCGCAAAGGAAATTTGGGATTGCCTTGAGGAGACTCTTGAAGGAGATGAAGCAATTCAAAGATCTTGGTTGGCCTTGCTCAAACAAGAAGTCATTCTCTTTGTGAGGAATGAGGGTGAGTCTGCAGAAGAGGTTTACCGAAGGTTGAAGTCCCTTGTGCTCAACTTGAGAACCTTTGGGTGCACTTGGGAAAATGATGAATTCATCAAGGACAAGTTCATAGATGCTATGGTTCTCACAGAACATACCATGGTCATGATGGTTCATCAACGTCCGGACTATCACAAGTTGACTTCGTCTCAAGTTGTTTCCACCTTCTCTACCCATGTTCTTTTGGAAACCAAGTCCAAGAAAACATTTGCAATAGCTCAAGCAACCAAGAACTCCAATCTTGCATTGAAGGCCAAGAAAGTGATGAGCCAATCCTCAAGGGAGGAAGAAGTGAGTGAAGAGATATGTGAGGAGGATAATGATACCTCGTGCCCGGCAAATGATTTTGCAGAAGACTTGGCTCTCTTAGTCAAGAAGTACTCCGGGACCATGGCAAACAAAGGAAGAAATCTTCAAGGAAGATCTTTTGGACGAAGGAAATGCTACAATTGTGATAGCCCAAGACACTTTGTGCATGATTGTACATATGAGAGACGTGAAGACAAGTCCGAGAAGCTTGTGCTTAAGAAGAAGAAGTTCACCAAGTTTGCAAAGAGGAAGGATGACAAGGCTCTTGTTCATGAAGAATACATGTCTGGAGATGAAGATGACGGTGATGATGATCAAGTGGGCACGGCCGCCTTCGCCATGCATGCCACTACCTCCTCCTCCACCAACGGCCTCTTCGACTCTCCAAACGAGGACAAGCCATTCACTCATCGATGCCTCATGGCCAAAGAGGTAAAAACAAAGTCCAAACCCAAGAGACCCGACAACTACACTCCCAATGTCTCATGTGAGATAGTGGAGTATGAGTGTGAGGAGGGTGTGGATAATGATGAGGAATCCTTAATGGATTTCATGAAAACTCTTCATGGTGAAGCTCGTGCTCGTTTTGGCGATCTCCTTAAGTCACTCACCGAACGCGATGATTTTATTGAGAACGTTGAGAACCTCCTTATAGAGGAAAAAGAGAGAGTTGATCTCCTCGAGCACGAACTTAATGAAGAGAGTGTCATGAGAGCATCACTTGAGGAAGCCTTATCTGCTCATAAAATTGACTTTGTTAAAACCAACGTTGCTTTGCAACTTTCTCTTGAGAATAAAGATGCTCTTAATGTTAGAGTTGAAAAACTTCTAGTTGACCATACAAGACTTGTTGAGGAGCATGAGTTCCTTGTGATTAGTTCCAAGGTTGTCAAAGGCGACCTCATTGCTCTCACTGAGTCTTATGCTCAATTAAAAGCTACAACCATTAAGGCTCTCACTTCCGTACCTCATATTGATTTAAATGATGATGCTTGTACGGCTAACTTTGCTCATGATTGCACCTCCCTTCAAGAGGAAAATAAGAAGTTGAAAGCTCAAATTGAGAAAGGGCTTATATCATGCATCCAACGGGAGAAAAAACCTAAACGATCTCTTGAGCAACCAAAAGGAGTGTGTTGCCAAGGAGGGAGTTGGGTTTAATCCCGCATCTAAGAGTGGTAAGAACAACAAGAAGAAGAAGAACAAGAAGATCGGTCGGACTCCTTCCCCTCCCCAAAAGGTAGTGTTTGTGCAAGAAGGGAACAAGGAGAAGGAGAAGGAAATGAAGGGTGTTGGGAATGGTAAGGTCATTAGGGACAAGGCTATTCCCAAGAATTTTGCCGGCAAGAACAATCCATCATATGTTCTCATGAGAGGAGATGATGGCTATACCTTTGCAAAATTTGTTGGAACTAACTATGATGATTATGCTTGGACTATTTGGGTTCCCAAGACCCTTGTTGCTAACTCACCAGGACCCATTGCAAAATGGGTACCTATAACCAAAGCTTGATTATTGTAGGACTATGTCTCCGGTGGAACTCAATGGGTGATCGACAGTGGATGCACCAATCATATGACCGGAGAAAGGGAGATGCTTGTGGAGTTCGTTGATTCACTCAAGGCCTCTTCGAACATCTCCTTCGGTGACAATAGCAAGGGAAAGGTATTGGGTTTGGGCAAGGTGGTAATCTCTAATGATTCATCTCTTGCAAATGTCATGCTTGTCCAATCCCTTCACTACAATTTACTTTCAACTATTCAATTGGCTCGTGCCGGATATGATTCACATTTTGGTGAATTCCATGTGACCGTCTTTAAGAGGAGCAATCTCAAAGTGGTCTTTGTTGGGCATGTTGAAGACAACCTTTACGTGGTTGATTTCTCGAAAGAGAAAACTCATCTTGCAACATGCCTAATGGCCAAGGCCGACGTGGGGTGGCTATGGCACCGTAGGCTAGCCCACGTGGGCATGAGAAATTTACAAGCTCTCTTAAAGGGGGAGCACATTCTTGGACTAACCAATGTGTCTTTTGCCAAAGATCGTCCTTGTAGTGCTTGCATTGCCGGAAAGCTTCATGAAAAAGCTCATAAAGTGAAGACTATCATCACCACCTTGAGGCCCCTCGAGCTTATCCATTTGGATCTATTTGGGCCTCCAACATATGATAGTTTGGGAGGAAGGAGATATTGCCTTGTCATTGTTGATGACTTCACAAGATATACTTGGGTGTTCTTTCTCAAGACTAAAGATGAAACTCAAGAAACCTTCATCAACTTTTCCAAAGAAGCTCAACGTCAACATAACTGTGAGATCAAGGCAATCCGAAGTGACAATGGCACCGAGTTCAAAAACTATACAATGGATGAATTCTTGAGTGAAGAGGGGATAAAGCACCAATATGCCGCACCATATACTCCCCAACAAAATGGTGTTGCGGAGAGGAAGAATCGGACTCTTATTGAGATGGCTAGGACCATGCTTGATGAGTACAAATCACCATACAAGCTTTGGGCAGAAGCCATCAACACCGTGTGCCATGCTTCAAACCGGATTTATCTTCGCAAGCTCAAGAACAAGACCCCGTATGAGCTCCTAATTGGGAGAAAGCCCAACGTCAAATACTTTCGGGTATTCGGTTGTAAGTGTTTCATTTTAAACAAAAAAATCCCGGTTAGCTAAATTTGAGTCTAGAACTTATGAGGGCATATTTGTTGGATATGCATCAAACTCTCATGCTTACAGAGTTCTCAATAAACCCACCGGATGCATTGAGGAAACGGTAAATGTGGAGTTTGATGAAGATAACAGCTCCCGCATGGAGCAAATTGTTCCTAGTATTGTAGGTGATGAGGCTCCTTCACAAGCTATAAGGACAATGGGGATAGGCCACATTCTCCCACAAGAAACACCCCATGTCCAAGTAGAAGAAGAAGGAGTAAGAGCCCCTCTTGAGGATTTTCCACAAGGGAAGTCATCACCGACACCACTTGTACAAGATGCCTTGGGAAGTAATGAACCTATCCAAGAACAAGATCAAGACCCTCATATTCCTGAGCAAGATCAAGAGCAAACTCTTCCGAATAATGAAGAACCAATCGTTGAGGCTCAAGATCAAGCTCAAAGTCATGATCAAGATCTAGATCAACCCCAACCACAAGTGTCTTCATCGTCATCACTTCCTACTGAGCAAAAACCTGTGGTTGCAAAGAGAAGAGTGTCTCCAAGGCTAAAGCAATCTCAAGGGCAAGCTTCTTCATCAAGTCCAAAACCAAGTGAAGAAGAGCTTGACAACAAAGAGCAAAAAGTGGCCGCCAAGCTAAAACATCTTCAACACCTTACCGAGAACATCTACGGAAGCATCAAAAAGGGGGTAACTACTCGTAGATGTTTGGCAAACTTTTGTGAACATCACTCATTTGTCTCTTGTGTTGAACCCCTTAAGGTGGAAGATGCCCTTGACGATCCGGATTGGATAGATGCCATGCATGAAGAACTCAACAACTTCACGCACAACAAAGTGTGGACCCTTGTGGAAAGACCCAAGGAATTTCATAATGTCATTGGAACAAAGTGGATTTTCAAGAACAAACAAGATGAATATGGACAAGTAATAAGGAACAAGGCAAGGTTAGTGGCACAAGGTTTCACCCAAGTTGAAGGTTTGGACTTTGGTGAAACTTTTGCCCCCATTGCCCGTCTCGAATCCATTCGCATCTTGCTTGCTTATGCCTCTCATCATGATTTCAAATTATATCAAATGGATGTTAAGAGTGCATTTCTTAATGGTCCTCTTAAGGAGTTGGTGTATGTCAAGCAACCTCCCAGTTTTGAAGACCCCGATCATCCCTCTCACGTTTATGAACTCCATAAGGCACTCTATGGACTCAAACAAGCACCTCATGCTTGGTATGATCACCTTACGACATTCCTAAGCGAGAAGGGGTTCCAGATTGGGGTAATAGATTCCACTCTCTTTACGAAGCGGGTAAAAGGAGAGTTGTTTGTCTGCCAAATATATGTTGATGATATTATCTTTGGGTCAACTAACCATGCTATTAACGTTGAGTTTGAGAATCTTATGACTAAGGAATTTGCGATGAGCATGATGGGAGAGTTGAAGTTCTTTCTCGGTTTTCAAGTGAAGCAATTGAGAGGCGGAACCTTCATCAATCAATCTCGTTATATCCAAGACATGCTCAAGAGATTCGAAATGCAAGATGTCAAGCCAATGAAGACACCCATGGCCACAAATGGTCAACTTCATCTTGATCCAAATGGTAAAGAAGTGGATCAAAAGGTATATCGCTCTACGATTGGTTCCTTGCTTTACCTTTGTGCATCTAGGCCAGATATTAAGTTGAGTGTGTGTATGTGTGCAAGATTTCAATCCGCTCCTAAGGAGAGCCACTATTCGGCAGTGAAAAGGATCCTTTGATATTTGGTTCATACCCCAAACTTGGGCCTTTGGTATCCCAAGGGATCATCATTTGAGTTAATGGGTTACCCAGATTCGGATTGGGCCGGAGACAAGGTTGATCGCAAGTCCACATCCGGCTCATGTCAATTCCTAGGGAGATCGTTGGTAAGTTGGTCTTCAAAGAAGCAAAATTGTATATCTCTCTCCATAGCCGAAGCCGAGTATATTGCTGCTGGAAGTTGTTGTGCCCAATTACTATGGATGAGGCAAACTTTGATGGATTATGGTGTCAAATGTGACAAAGTGCCTCTTTGGTGTGACAATGAAAGTTCCATCAAGATCGCCGAGAATCCGGTTCAACATAGCAAGACCAAGCATATTGAGATTCATCATCATTTCATTAGAGATCATGTGGCCAAGGGAAACATTGAGTTACTCCATGTCAACACCGAGAATCAACTAGCAGACATCTTCACCAAGCCCCTTAACGAAGCAAGATTCCGCGAGTTAAGGCATGAGCTAAATATCGTGGATATTAGTAACTTCGGATGAAACTTTTGCTCGCACACACATACTCATGTACTATCTTGCTTAGATGTAGGCACATGTCTAGGGGGAGCTAGCTCAACTCATGAGCTATCTTATCCTAGAAGTGCATAAAACAAACACAATCTTTCACATAAGCCACTTTAGGTGGTACTTGTGCTTCAAAGATGAGTATTGGTCTTGGGCCCAAGGTTCATATCTTCGCGGTGCCATACCAAGTAAACTCAAACATGGTGGCCTCGGCCACCGCCCTCGCTTGAGGGTTTTGTTCGTGTTTGTCTCGTGTGTGTGGTGTGGTGTTTCTTTTCTTTTCTTTGGTTGGTTCTCCTCGCTTCTTTTTTGGTACAAGTGCTCCACATATACCCTTTCCATAGTGTAGGACTTTCCTCGCGGCGTGTTCAGAAACTGATATAGACTGAACCTCGATAGCGAGATTCGATATGTTGTTGCGGTCCGACCTTTCACGACACTCCACCTTCAGCAGTAGTAACCTCTCGTCTGCGCACGCGATGTACGCGAAATAGAGGGATTGAACCTTACGATTCAGCACGAGAAAACCAATCTCGACGACGGCACTCACGCGCAAAACTATTTCCACGAAGAGAAATCGCAATAAAGAGGTTTTCTAAAGCTTCCTCCAAAACTTAGGGATTTTTAGATAGCATCCCCCAAAACTCGATACGGGTGTCTACCCTAAAAACACATCGTGTTTATTATCAAAATATAACCTGTCAATACATTGACCGTACTATGGCTATTTATACTAGTATAGCCGACCCATCTAACAAGAATTACACGCACGCAAGATTTCCAAACATATTGGACTCCTACTTGATTTAAACTGATTTGCCTTTTATATCTTGGCATGTGCCCAAAAGACCTACTACAAATAACGATTGACTCTGGTACTATTTGTGCGCTTGTGAATTTAGTTTTTCTAGCCAGTGGCCCCCATCCAGCTTCCTTTAAACAAGCTATTCCACGTAAGAGACGTCTTAGTGCCTGCAACCTTGATTGATCTGGTGGTCGTGGTCTCCCAAAGTAGTAGTAGCAGCTGCCATGGACACCTTTGTTATTCTTATTTCTTTGGTTTGCATGGAGGTGTACTTGGCTCAAGTAAAACAAATCTCCTCCCGATTCCCATGTAAAATATCTAGCACTCAATTCTGGTTGATACACACACGTACATGTCACATTAATTAGCTCCTCCTCATCCTTGTTTTTAAGCTTCATGTAACTTGACACGTACAGATCTCGGGCCTCTAATTCATTGACCTGTGCCAAAGCCTCATGATCACTGAAAACACTAGCATTACTCATGGCCACATCATCCTCTCCCCCTTGAAATGAAACTGTCCTCGGTTTCGAGTTAATCTCATCAACAATATTATTATTTGCAGGCTGAACAACGACCCTAAAAATATCAGCATCTTCAACCTTCTTGTTTACTTCCGATTCAGCTTGAGCAATATCTCGCTTCTTGCGATCAGCCTTATATTTCTCCGATGTATATGAGTCAACTAGTAGAAATCTTCCCTTCCGAACAAACGAAAATTCCCCAAGAGAATGATAAGTTAATTGTCTCTTGTCTGTCCATGGTTTGCCTAGTAGTAGAGAGCAAGCATGCATGTGCATAGAAAGCACGTCACACATGACCAGATCATCATATCCAGACAAAGTAAATTTTACCTCAACACGATGCTTGACCATGACAAACTTGTCCTTCCACCAAAGCACATATGGTTCTAGATGTTCAGTTAACGGCAAGTGCAAAGTATCAACCACAGTCTGACTCACCAAATTCATATTGGAATAGCAATTCATCAATGTTGCACAACTCGCTGGCCCTACACGCACACGCGTAAAGCATTGGTACCACGGCAAAGCACGCAATGGATCCTTCTCCACCGTCATCATCATTTGCGAGCTAGAATCTTTTCTCATGATAAAAACAATCTTCAATAGTAACTCGAAGAAAAATATTGTGTCGTGAAAAACCTGGCTCTGATACCACCTGATATAGACTGAACCTCGATAGCGAGATTCGATATGTTGTTGGGGTCCGACCTTCCACGACACTCCACCTTTAGCAGTAGTAACCTCTCGTCCGCGCACGCGATGTACGCGAAATAGAGGGATTGAACCTTACGATTCAGCACGAGAAAACCAATCTCGACGACGGCACTCACGCGCAAAACAATTTCCACGAAGAGAAATCGCAACAAAGAGGTTTTCTAAAGCTTCCTCCAAAACTTAGGGATTTTTAGATAGCTTCCCCCAAAACTCGATACGGGTGTCTACCCTAAAAACACATCGTGTTTATTATCAAAATATAACCTGTCAATACACTGACCGTACTATGGCTATTTATACTAGTATAGCCGACCCATCTAACAAGAATTACACGCACGCAAGATTTCCAAACATACTGGACTCCTACTTGATTTAAACTGATTTGCCTTTTATATCTCGGCATGTACCCAAAAGACCTACTACAAATAACGATTGACTCTAGTACTATTTGTGCACTTGTGAATTTAGTTTTTCTAGCCGGTGGCCCCCATCCAGCTTCCTTTAAACAAGCTATTCCATGTAAGAGACGTCTTAGTGCCTGCAACCTTGATTGATCTGGTGGTCGTGGTCTCCCAAAGTAGTAGTAGCAGCTGCCATGGACACCTTTGTTATTCTTATTTCTTTGGTTTGCATGGACGTGTACTTGGTTCAAGTAAAACAAATCTCCTCCCGATTCCCATGTAAAATATCTAGCACTCAATTCTGGTTGATACACACACGTACATGTCACATTAATTAGCTCCTCCTCATCCTTGTTTTTAAGCTTCATGTAACTTGACATGTACGGATCTCGGGCCTCTAATTCATTGACCTGTGCCAAAGCCTCGTGATCACTGAAAACACTAGCATTACTCATGGCCACATCAGAAACGTAGACCGAGTGCCTTGTGAAGTAGGGGTAAGAGTATACACTCAGCCCTGTATTTAAAGATCCACTCATGTCAAAGTTCCTGAATACCCCGTGCGCACGGTCCTGTACCGAGGAAGATGAAGAAGATGATCGTTATGAGGAAGAGGAGTCTAGTCCAGAGGAAGCCACTCCGGGCAAGCGTGACCTCCGGAATATGCCTCTTGTCAAGTGGACCAAGCCAGAGATCTGGGTTGAGAGACAGAACCATCCGTATGTTAAGGCCACGAGTATGGGAATGTATCCCCGTTTCAAGAATGGGTGTCAGCAAAGAATCTATCATGAGCTTCTTATGACCAAGTCAAAGAAGTTTGCTCCTCACAAGAAAGTCAACACTGAGAGTTTGCACGCCAATGATCATCTGTATCCCAGTGTGTACTCCGCTCTTGGACGACTGGGCCTGATTTCGTTTGTCACCTTCAACCACCCCTACAATGAAGATCTAGTGATGCAGTTCTTTGCCACTCTGTACTTCTCCAATGATTCTGCTTGCACCCTCACATGGATGTCCGGAACATATCAGTGCTCATCTCCTATGGCAAAGTTCTCTGAGATCAATCCCTACCCTTTCATGGATGAAGAGACTGTTTCGGATGAGTTTGGCATTGTTCGGGAAAGTGGGCAACACACTAAGGATGAGATTGCCTTTGCTTACAAACAAGAGAAGTCGTTTGTCACTGGGTCAATCAAAGACCTCTTGCCCCTCTATGACACCATGCGCCATATCCTACGGTATACCCTCACTCCAAAGGCCGGGGATTCCCATAACATTCGGAGCTCCATGCTTGATGTCTTTGTGTATCTTCATCAGAAGACGAAAGTGGATGTTCTGGATTTCATGTACTACGAGCTGCGTCTGTGTGTTCAAGAGAACAAGTCTTTGATCTATGCTCCTTTCATATAGGCGTTGATTGACACCGTCTGTCCAGCAAAGTACATTGCTAGCTTGAAGACTGATGTTCCCAAGCGCAACTCCAACTGGACCCCAGCTGCTCCTGCTCCCTATGTGCCCATCAAGAAGGGGCGCAACCCTAGGCCCGAGGATCATGCTACTTACACTCCAGGCATGTCCTCTACTGCACGAATCCCTCGTGGTAAGGCCAAGTCTATTGGCTCTGAGGCCATCTTTGCCAAGGGAGAGAAGAAGTCGCTGTTCAAGACCTTGAGCAACATGTTCAAGATGTGTCAGTCGATTCAGCATCATCAGATCAAGGAAATCTACAAGGAGAAGCTTGTTCGGCGTGAGCAGAAGGCAGCAAGGGCTGTGCTGGTGAGGAGGTTGGTCCAGGTTCTGAGGGCGTCGACAGTGAGGCCACTGCTCGGTCTTTCCCAATGGCCGGGTGGCGTTTTGATGATGATGATGATGCCTCGAGTGCTCCTCCTCTTGTCTAGTGGGTCTCGTGTCACCATTTTTCTCCTCTTTGTTGTCTTGATGACAAAGGGGGAGAAGTGGTGTGTGTGGTTGTGTGTTCGTGGGTGTGTTGAGATCTCAAGCCTCGTGTTTCTCGTTGTTGGTTGGTATTAGTTGGCTTGAGATACTCTTATTTCCTTTCTGTCTGTGTGGTTGTGAGCCTCTAGCGTTATTGTGAGACTCTAGCTTTATTATTGAACCTTGCTATTATCCTCTTATGCTTATTGGGTCTCACATTATTTGCTCACCACAATGTGTCATGAGATCTAGGCACCGTTATAGGTTTATTTTGGTGAATCTCATGACTTATCAATAATGATCTTGGTCGAACCTCCTATGGGTGTACTAGATGCATTCTTGTTTTCGGGCACACATATAGGGGGAGCTATCATGATCATTATTTGTTCCATGGCTTTCTATCTGTTTATCCTCTTTGCCATGCTCTAACCACGTTGTCATCAATGCACCAAAAAGGGGAGATTGAAAGTGATAATGGCACTTAAGCTATATTTTGGTGTGATGACAATGTGGTTAGTTGAACTAATATCAGTTGCTAAAGTTTATCTCAGGTTATTGGTTCTAAGTGCCCGCGATGGAGATGTGCGACCCCCCATTTCAAAAAGAACAAAGGCGTGGTCTTTCGACACTTCGAAGGTTTAGTTTTGGTGTGCTTCGAGTCGTAGGAAAGACCGCACTATTAAGAGGGGTCTGTGTGGATAAATGTCGTGTGGGAATGCCTTTGCCGAGCCTTACTCTCTTACCCTTCCCACTCCGACCACCTCATATGAACCTAGTGTGTGTGCTGTGGTACTCAGAAAGTTGCAACAGTAAGTTACTGGGTACCCCGTGCGCATGGGGTCTTTTGACCCCCATGCGCACGGGGTACTGCGTAACTCTCTGGATACCCCGTGCGCACGGGGTCTTTTGACCCCCGTGCGCACTGGGTGGTGCGATTGTCTCTGGATACCCCATGCGCACGGGGCTGACTTAGCCCGTGCGCACGGGGTCCAACGGGCAGAAATCCCCACCCTCACATGAACACTATAAAAAGGCCTTTCTTCCTCCTCCAACCCTTAACCCTAATGTCTTGTTGAGCTCCACCATTGCTACACCCCATTTTGCTAAATACCCTCAATCCCTCCACCCAAACTTGTTGAAACTTTGGGGATTGGGAGAGCAAGACCCGATCTACAACTTGACCAAACCAAATCGCGTTCTCCGCAACATTTCTTCCCCATTGACTTGTTACTCTTGGAGCTTGGGCTCCTAGGCGGTTAGAGGTTCCTCCGGTAGCTTCCTTTCTTGTGGTGTGCTCCGGAGAAGTTTGTAAAGGTGTGGTGGTCGCCTTCAAGACCAACCCGAGTGGTTCGAGGCTCATCCGTTGGGGGTGACTCGAAGGAGAATACGGTGAGCCCTTGGTGGCATTCCGCAAGCTTTGGCTCCGGCACCGCTTCAAACGGAGATTAGCTCTTCCCAAGAAAGAGTGAACTTCGGGTTAAAATCCGTGTCCTCGTCTCACTTGTGGTTAATCCTTTCCCGCACCTTTCTTTGTTGTTGTATGCTTGTTGGCTTGCTAAGTAGTTTGTTGACTAGCTTTTCTTCTTAGAGCTTGCTTGTCATATAGGTTGCATTCACCTAGTTGCATATCTAGTCAACTCTTTTATCCGCTAAGCCTTAAAATCTATAAGAAAGATTAAAATTTGTAGTCTCCTATTCCCCCCCCCCCCCTCTCTAGTCGACCGTATCGATCCTTTCACCGCCAGCGGGGGCCGAGGTCCTCCGCACCTCTGCGGCTCAAATGGCCATCGAAGGTGGGGAGGACCAGCGGCAGCGCCACGGGAGGAAGAGAAGGTCTGATCGCCTATGGTCCTTTCTTTGATCAAGTCACGGAGATTGTTTTTGTATACATCAAGCCATGGAGATTGTGATTATTATGAATTTTTGGGTCTGGATTGTGATTTCTTTAGGGGCCTGTATTCTGATTATTAGTAATGCAATTTGATACCCTTTATGTTTGTGTTTACGTTGCCGAACCAAACACCTTGAGACTTTCATATCTAAATTCTCTAGAAATAAAAAAAGGAAATAATAGCTAGTTTAAATTGGGACATTACTTCGTCCCATTAACACTATTAACGGTAAATTTGCATATTTGTTTTTCTCGAGAAACACAGTGAAGTTGGTTATGAAATTCCATACATTGTGAACTACTTATTTTACAATTTTAAGAAACCCATATACGGATGAAAACCTTTTTTTACAGGCAAAAACACTTGGGAGTACTTCACTTGTGGGAGTACTTGATATGCTGTGACCTAGGATTTTGTGTTAAAACCACCATAGGGCCTAAAAAGGTAAACTGTTTAGGCTCCAGTTCTTTCGACGACTCGGCATAAGCCACCCCTTCCCCAACTTATTTTAGAAGCCGGCCCCATATTCATTGGGGCTTGTAAATCAGTTACCGGCTTCTGTAATAAGCTGGGGAGGGAGGAACATGATTATTTTAGAAACCGCCAAAAGAACTAGGCATCAGTAAGTTCAGTTTCAGTTTTATGCTTTGGACTGCTTGAAAGTTCTAGGACCAAAAGTGAGCTTGGAGCAAAGTTGAAGGTCCAAAAGTGGACTTCTTCCTTATTGAATTGATTACAGAAAGGTGCCATAAATCATTCGACGGCATTACTGAAACGGAGCATGTTCCCTGAACAAAACGAAATTCAACTTCTAAGGCGCCACTTCCAGCTTAGGATTCAATCGCAATAGGCTCTACACTTCAAAAATTTCAAATCACGCATTTTCTTCTGATTTTGACGGTCACCATAATGCTTCATCTAGTTCATGGCCGATCACCGTTCGAGCTCTTGGGCGCCGCCTGTCCTCCTGCCTGTCCGGTCTCCGTCTCCTCCTGGGGCTCGGCGGCGCCGCCGTCTTCTTTCTCGTCGACAAGTATCTTCTTGCAGGCCTCGTAGCACATGAAGGAGATGCCGGCGGCGGGCATGAGCTTGATGCAGCTGGGGCCGAGCCCGCGGTAGAGCCCGGCGGTGCCCTCCTTCTCGAGGATGCAGTACATGGCGTGCAGCACGTTCTTGTACACCTGCCTCCCGCCCACGGCGCCCACCTGCATCTGCTTCCGCGCCACCTCCAGCGGGAACGTGGCCGTGCTGGCTATGGCGCCCGCCGCGGACCCGATCAGCAGCGTCGGCACGTTGCCCACCTCCTCTTTCCCCGACGCGCGGCGGTACACGCCGCGCAGCGTCTCGTAGGCGTAGAAGTTGGCCGCCGCGTACGGCACCACGCCGATCAGGCTCGGCGCCAGCCCGCGGTACAGCTCCCCCGGGCCTTCGTCGCGCACGATCTTGACGAACGCGTGGAGGAGGTTGTCGTACACGTCCTTCTGCATGCAACGCAACGGGGTCGTCAGTCAGATGGCACTGCCACTGGTTGAGATACAGTAATTACTGTGCTGGAATTCTGTGTTCTCACCTCGATGGTGAGACGGGTCTTGACGAGCTCCATGGGATAGGTGCACAGGGTTGACGCCACTCCGGCGAGCGCTCCGGCGACGAGCGGCGTGGGGATGGGGACCTTGGCTGGCTCGCCGGCCTCCGGGGTCAGGTACTTCTTCGCCGTGTCGTAAGTGAAGTGCTGCACCGCGCCATGTGGAGTCAGGGACACTGCATCTCGCATCAGTGAAATTTGAAGGAAAAGCACTTGAGGTGGCTGGCTGGCTTGCCTCGATGGCCTTGCTTGGCGCGACGCGGAGGACGTTGACGGCGTTGCCGCGGAAGAGGCCGGGCCACCCCTCCGTCCGCATGATCCACCGGAAAACCCCGGCCATGGAGTCGGCGCCGGAGCTCCCCACCATCAGGTGCGTCCTGATCGTCTCCAGTGGCGCCACGAAAGTCCTCGACACGGCGCCGGCGATGGCGCCGCTGACCAGCCGCCGCAGGTGCGGGTTGCCGATCTTGACCCTCACCTTCCTCAGACTCAGCTGCTGCTTTTTGGCCTTTTTCGCCTTCTGGGCCTTCTGGACGCCCGCCTCGCCCGCGGCTGCGAGCTGGTGTGCGACGTCGTCGGCGGGCCGAGCCTTCCCGTCATGCTCGCGCGCTACCGGCGGGGCGCCGTGGGACAGGCTGAGTCCCACGCTGGCGAACAGAGCCCTGCGTGGGAAGTCCAAGCTCCTGGACTCGGGCTGCGAGCTCCAAGGGAAGGCGACCTCAGGGACCGGCCGCAATAACCAGTTCTTCTTGTCCATGACGAGCGAGGCGCGGTTGTTCTTGGTCACCATTGTCGTCGCGGCCATTGCCGCCGCCATCTGATTCAACTCGAACACATAAAGGATTATATATGTAAGGGCGAAAGAGCTAAGTTGTACGGTGACTAGTGAGCAAGAGTGCAAGAGCAAGACTAAGATCAGCTCAATTCATATATATCACAAAAACCTAAAAATGTCCATGCAAGTTAGGCCACAAAACACACAAGGGAACACCACGATCACTCAAAATGGCATTATGGTGATGGAATTAGATCTTAAGAGCAGATTTGGTTAATCCAATTTAACACCGAGGCACTGACAAACACTACTACGGCTACACGTCAATCGCCTGAAAAACAGAAAACGGCCAGTCGATTCTCCTTCTCCTGTATCAACCGTTCGACCAAGATCCAATAGACGTTGGTTGTCTTCAACCTTCGACAGATCTTCTTCCTCTCTCTCACCCGCCGATCCAGCCCAGCCCTAACCGCCGGCCCCCGCCGCCCGCGGCCGCGGCGCTCCCGCGACCGTCTCGCCGCCCCACCCTCCCCTAAACCATCTCCCACCGCCGCCCCACCCTTCCCTAAACCACCTCCCACCGCCGGTCTTCCACCACCGCCGGCCATCCCTCTAGGCCCCCTGCGCCGAGGTGTTTCTCCGGCAAAGCCCCACATCACCGCCCCACACTAAACCCTAAGATAGATACTGGGGTAGCCTGACTAGTGAGCTTCTTCCTCCCTTGCACCTGTTTCTTCCTTCAACCAAAATCGATTGATCGAAAATTCGAAGTCAGGCGATTGACATGTAGCTATCTCACACACGCATCAGGTACATAAAAGGACAGAATCTAAGCTAGATGAAAACCGAAAACGTTCACACACGCATCTATTCAAGGTAACACATTATTTAAATGAAAACTATATGAACCAGTACTATTTTTGGCCCGGTTATATATACGAATGACTTAAAGTTCATTTCTATGCATTAAAATTAACACGCTTTCATTATAAACTGAGCGAGTAAAACATATTCAGCTTATTTCTCTTTGAGCCGACCCCTAGTCATGGATAAGAAAAACGAATATCGAGAGTGTTGTGCAGTCTAGCTATACGCATACCTCGAGGAAGCAAGACAGAACTGATACGTGCCCTGCCTAGGAGTTCTTCAGTCCTTCACTCCCTCACTGGCCTTTCTCGTTGTTGGGAATGGGGGTGGCTCGACGGCCATTTTATACCCGTTTCAGCACTCTCTCCATCAGTTGGCGTGTCCAGTGAGCAACGATGCCCGGCCTCTCCCATGGCCTCTGCCATCTCTGCCCCTCTACCGCACCCCATTACCACCGCACACGGTCGCTGAGATCCGTTGGACATGAAGGGCAAATCCGGTCTAATCGTCGAAGCGGATTTGGAGCCGTCTGTGCCAATCTGTGCATACACCAGAATGGCCTCGTCTGCTTCCATCAAAAAGAAGAAGAATGGCTTCGTCTGCTTCGGACGTGCGTGTGTCTCATGCGTGCATGGATCCGCACTCGCGAGCCGCAACAGCCTTTGTTTTTGCCAGCTCAGTTCCTTCTCGCGGACGAAGAAGGCGACAGAAACCGGTGGGTAGCCGCGAGGGGCGCACACAGCAGCCGGGTCACGCTGGCCAGGCCGCCGCCCGCCGCCCGCCAGGCACGCACGCTGCTTTAGAACTGAATCTTTCCTGATGTATCAAGATGTAATTCACTAGGAGTCTACATGGTAGTGCAAGTCCTGTTTGAAATAAATGGGCTTGCCCATTAAGAGCATCTACAACCAGGCACTCTAAACCTGCCTCAAACGTTCGAACAGATGGCCCGGACAGTGACCGGTCACAAAAAAACAACTCAGACAGACACCTCAAACAGACCTCAAACGTCCGGGGTTAACCGACAACCCTAATATCCAACCCAAATCCGAGAGGAATATAGGGGCGCCCTGTAACATTTCAAAATTCTAAATTTTGAAATGTTATATTAAATAGATAGTCTTATTTGATTGTTGTGTGATTGATTGACTGAAAGTGAGTGAATTCGAAACTTTTAAAAGTTAAATGAGAGGGAATAAAATGACTTTCCTAAACTTTTATTTTGCATTCATGATCTCCATGAATTCAAATTCTTTTCAGATACAAAACCCTAAAGAGAAGATGACATGACTTCTTCCATTTAAATAAATGAAAAGGGTTTTTGAAAATCTTTGAATTTCATTTGGAAATATTTTTTTCCAACTCAGAAACTTTATGCAACTCAATGATTTTCACGAGAGAAGATAAAATGACTTCTTCAAATTATATGAAATATGATTTGGAAGTTTCAAAGAAACCAAATTTAACGCTCAATTGAAATCATTTTCAATTTGGAGTTATTTTGGTTTTTATTTAAATTATTTTTCTTCAAAAATAAAATATATGGAAAATAGGGTAAAATGATTCCCTACATAGGAAAATTGGAAAGAAATAAATTTAAAATTATTTTGGTATTTTTAAAATAATTTTTATTGGATTTTATTAGAGTAGTAGTACTGTTTGATTTATTTGAATATTTGTGTATTTTATTTGACGTTAGAAAAATGTTCATGTCGTAGAAAATCTTTTTGTGAAATTTTGATATAAAATATGCCTATACAAAATTTTATTTTATTTTCCTTATTCGGTTTTCCTTTTGTTTCTATTTTAAAAAAACTGTACGTGCGGCCCATATTTATTTATCGCCTACACACATAGCATAGTGGCAGTGGGCGCCTCTTTTTTTGGTTCTTGCTCAGCCCGTAGCAGCCACGTAAAACTTGCAACAACAAAGTAGAGGACGTCTAACTTGTTTTTGCAGGGCATGTTGTGATGTGATATGGTCAACACATGATGAGATATAAGTTGTTGTATAAGATGATCATGTTTTGTTGAAGTTATCGACAACTGGCAGAAGCCTTATGGTTGTCTCTTTATTGCATAAGATGCAAGTGCCAAATAATTACTTTACTTTATCGCTATGTGATAGTAATAGTTGCAAGAGCAATAGTTGGGGAGACGACCATGTGACGACACATTGATATAGATCAAGATGATGGAGATCATGGTGTCATGCCGGTGACGATGGAGATCATGACAGTACTTTGGAGATGGAGATCAAAGGCGCAAGATGATCATGGCCATATCATGTCACATATTATGATTGCATATGATGTTTATCTTTTATGCATCTTATTTTGCTTAGTTCGACGGTAGCTTTATAAGATGATCCCTTACTAAAATTTCAAGGTATAAGTGTTCTCCCTGAGTATGCACCGTTGCCAAAGTTCGTCGTGCCCAGACACCACGTGATGATCGGATGTGATAAGCTCTACGTCCATCTACAACGGGTGCAAGCCAGTTTTGCACACGCAGAATACTCATGTTAAACTTGACGAGCCTAGCATATGGAGATATGGCCTCGGAACACTGAGACCGAAAGGTCGAGCGTGAATCATATAGTAGATATGATCAACATAATGATGTTCACCATTGAAAGCTACTCCATTTCATGTGATGATCGGTTATGGTTTAGTTGATTTGGATCACATGATCACTTAGATGATTAGAGGGATGTCTATCTAAGTGGGAGTTCTTAAGTAATATGATTAATTGAACTTTAATTTATCATGAATTTAGTCCTGGTAGTATTAGCATATCTATGTTGTAGATCAATAGCTCGCGATGTTGCTCCCCGTTTAATTTTGATATGTTCCTAGAGAAAACTAAGTTGAAAGATGTTAGTAGCAATGATGCGGATTGGATCCGTGATCTGAGGTTTATCCTCATTGCTGCACAGAAGAATTATGTTCTTGATGCACCGCTAGGTGACAGACCTATTGCAGGAGCAGATGCAGACGTTGTGAACGTTTGGCTAGCTCAATATGATGACTACTTGATAGTTTAGTGCACCATGCTTAACAGCTTAGAATCAGGACTTAAAAGACGTTTTGAACATCATGGAACATATGAGATGTTCCAGGAGTTGAAGTTAATATTTCAAGCAAATACTCGAGTTGAGAGATATGAAGTCTCCAACAAGTTCTATAGCTAAAAGATGGAGGAGAATAGCTCAAGCAGTGAGCATGTGCTCAGATTGTCTGGGTACTACAATCGCTTGAATCAAGTGGTAGTTAATCTTCCAGATAAAATAGTGATTGACAGAATTCTCTAGTCACCATCACCAAGTTAGTAGAACTTCGTGATGAACTATAATATGCAAGGGATAACGGGAACGATTCCCAAGCTCTTTGCGATGCTAAAATCGACGAAGGTAGAAATCAAGAAAAGCATCAAGTGTTGATGGTAAACAAAACCACTAGTTTCAAGTAAAGGGACAAAGGGAAGAAAGGGGAACTTCAAGAAGAACGGCAAGCAAGTTGCTGCTTAGGTGAAAAACCCAAGTCTGGACCTAAGCCTGAAACTGAGTGCTTCTACTGCAAAGGGACTGGTCATTGAAAGCAGAACTACCCCAAGTATTTGGCGGATAAGAAGGATGGAAAAGTGAACAAAGGTTTATTTGATATACAAATTATTGATGTGTATTTTACTAGTGTTCGTAGAAACCCCTCGGTATTTGATACTGGTTCAATTGCTAAGAGTAGTAACTCGAAACGGGAGTTAAAGAATGAACAGAGACTAGTTAAGGGTGAAGTGACGATGTGTGTTGGAAGTGGTTCCAAGATTGATATGATCATCATCGCACACTCCCTATACTTTCGGGATTAGTGTTGAACCTAAATAAGTGTTATTTGGTGTTTGCGTTGAGCATGAATATGATTTGATCATGTTTATTGCAATACGGTTATTCATTTAAGTAAGAGAATAAATTGTTGTTCTGTTTACATGAATAAAACCTTATATGGTTACACACCCAATGAAAATGGTTCGTTGGATCTCGATCGTAGTGATACACATATTCATAATATTGAAACCAAAAGATGCAAAGTTAATAATGATAGTGCAACTTATTTGTGGCACTGCCGTTTAGGTCATATTGGTGTAAAGCGCATGAAGAAAATCCATGCTGATGGGCTTTTGGAATCACTTGATTATGAATCAATTGATGCTTGCGAACCATGCCTCATGGGCAAGATGACTAAGACTCCGTTCTCCGGAACAATGGAGCAAGCAACAGATTTGTTGGAAATCATACATACTGATGTATGTGGTCCGATGAATATTGACGCTCGCGGCAGATATCATTATTTTCTGATCTTCACACATGATTTGAGCAGATATGAGTATATCTACTTGATGAAACACAAATCTGAAACATTTGAAAAGTTCGAAGAATTTCAGAGTGAAGTGGAGAATCATTGTAACAAAAATAAAAGTTTCTACAATATGATCGCAAAAGGAAAATATTTGAGTTACGAGTTTGGCCTTCAGTTAAAACATTGTGAAATAGTTTCACTACTCACGCCACCTGGAACACCACAGTGTAATGGTGTGTCTGAACGTCGTAACCGTACTTTATTAGATATGGTGCGATCTATGATGTATCTTACCAATTACCACTATAGTTTTGAGGTTATGCATTAGAGACAGCTACATTCACGTTAAATAGGGCACCATCTAAATCCGTTGAGACGACACCGTATGAACTATGGTTTGGCAAGAAACCTAAGCTGTCGTTTCTTAAAGTTTGAGGTTGCAATGCTTATGTGAAAAAGTTTCAACCTGATAAGCTCAAACCCAAATCGGAGAAGTGCGTCTTCATAGGATACCCAAAAGAAAATGTTGGGTACACCTTCTATCACAGATCCGAAGGCAAGATATTCGTTGCTGAGAATGGATCCTTTCTAGAGAAGGAGTATCTCTTGAAAGAAGTGAGTGGGAGGAAAGTAGAACTTGATGAGGTAACTGTACCTGCTCCCTTATTGGAAAGTAGTTCATCACAGAAATCTGTTCCTGTGACTACTACACCAATTAGTGAGGAAGCTAATGATGATGATCATGTAACTTCAGATCAAGTTACTACCGAACCTCGTAGGTAAACCAGAGTGAGATCCGCACCAGAGTGGTACGGTAATCCTGTTCTGGAGGTCATGTTACTTGACCATGACGAGCCTACGAACTATGAGGAAGCGATGATGAGCCCAGATTCCACGAAATGGCTTGAGGCCATGAAATCTGAGATGAGATCCATGTATGAGAACAAAGTATGGACTTTGATTGACTTGCCCATTGATCGGCGAGCCATTGAGATTAAATGGATCTTCAAGAGGAAGACGGACGCTGATAGTAGTGTTACTATCTACAAAGCTAGAATTGTCGCAAAAAGGTTTTCGACAAGTTCAAGGTGTTGACTACGATGAGAGTTTCTCACTCGTATCTATGCTTAAGTCTGTCCGAATCATGTTAGCAATTGCCGCATTTTATGAAATCTGGCAAATGGATAAACAAAACTGCATTCCTTAATGGATTTATTAAAGAAGAGTTGTATATGATGCAACCAGAAGGTTTTGTCAATCCTAAAGGTACTAACAAAATATGCAAGCTCTAGCGATCCATCTATGGACTGGTGCAAGCATCTCGGAGTTGGAATATACGCTTTGATAAGTTGATCAAAGCATATAGTTTTATACAGACTTGCGGTGAAGCCTGTATTTACAAGAAAGTGAGTGGGAGCACTACAACATTTCTGATAAGTATATGTGAAGACATATTGTTGATCGGAGATAATGTAGAATTATTCTGAAAAGCATAAAGGAATATTTGAAAGGAGTTTTTCAAAGAAAGACCTTGGTGAAGTTGCTTACATATTGAGCATCAAGATCTATAGAGATAGATCAAGATGCTTGATAAGTTTTTCAATGAGTACATACCTTGACGAGATTTTGAAGTAGTTCAAAATGGAACAGTCAAAGAAGAAAGTTCTTGCCTGTGTTACAAGGTGTGAAGTTGAGTAAGACTCAAAACCCGACCACGACAGAAGATAGAGAGAGAATGAAAGTCATTCCCTATGCCTCAGCCATAGGTTCTATAAAGTATGTCATGTTGTGTACCAGACCTATTGTATACCCTGCCCTGAGTTTGGCAAGGGAGTACAATAGTGATCTAGGAGTAGATCACTGGACATTGGTCAAAATTATCCTTAGTGGAATAAGGATATGTTTCTCGATTATGGAAGGTGACAAAAAGTTCGTCGTAAAGGTTTACGTCGATGCAAGTTTTGACACTGATCCATATGACTCAAAGTCTCAATCTGGATACATATTGAAAGTGGCAGCAATTAGCTAGAGTAGCTTAGTGCAGAGCATTGTTGACATAGAAATTTGCAAAATACTTATGGATCTGAATGTGGCAGACCCGTTGACTAAACTTCTCTCACAAGCAAAACATGATCACACCTTAGTACTCTTTGGGCGTTAATCACATAGCGATGTGAACTAGATTATTGAATCTAGTAAACCCTTTGGTGTTGGTCACATGACGATGTGAACTATGGGTGTTAATCACATGGTGATGTGAACTATTGATGTTAAATCACATGGCGATGTGAACTAGATTATTGACTCTAGTGCAAGTGGGAGAGTGAAGGAAATATGCCCTAGAGGCAATAATAAAGTTATTATTTATTTCCTTATTTCATGATAAATGTTTATTATTCATGCTAGAATTGTATTAACCGGAAACATAATACATGTGTGAATACATAGACAAACAGAGTGTCACTAGTATGCCTCTACTTGACTAGCTCGTTGATCAAAGATGGTTATGTTTCCTAGCCATAGACATGAGTTGTCATTTGATTAACGGGATCACATCATTAGGAGAATGATGTGATTGACTTGACCCATTCCGTTAGCTTAGCACTTGATCGTTTAGTTTGTTGCTATTGCTTTCTTCATGACTTATACATGTTCCTATGACTATGAGATTATGCAACTCCCGTTTACCGGAGGAACACTTTGTGTGCTACCAAACGTCACAACGTAACTGGGTGATTATAAAGGTGCTCTACAGGTGTCTCCGAAGGTACTTGTTGGGTTGGCGTATTTCGAGATTAGGATTTGTCACTCCGATTGTCGGAGAGGTATCTCTGGGCCCTCTCGGTAATGCACATCACTTAAGCCTTGCAAGCATTGCAACTAATGAGTTAGTTGCGGGATGATGTATTACGGAACGAGTAAAGAGACTTGCCGGTAACGAGATTGAACTAGGTATTGAGATACCGACGATCGAATCTCGGGCAAGTAACATACCGATGACAAAGGGAACAACGTATGTTGTTATGCGGTCTGACCGATAAAGATCTTCGTAGAATATGTAGGAGCCAATATGAGCATCCAGGTTCCGCTATTGGTTATTGACCGGAGACGTGTCTCGGTCATGTCTACATTGTTCTCGAACCCGTAGGGTCCGCACGCTTAAGTTACGATGACAGTTATATTATGAGTTTATATTTTGATGTACCGAAGGTTGTTCGGAGTCCCGGATGTGATCACGGACATGACGAGGAGTCTCGAAATGGTCGAGACTAAAGATCGATATATTGGACGACTATATTTCGGACATCGGAAAGGTTCTCGAGTGATTGGGTAAATCGAGTACGGGGAGGTTACGGAATTCCCCGGGGAGTATATGGGCCTTATTGGCCATAGGAAATAGAGGAAGGGGCCAAGGAGGAAGGAGGCGCACCCCCCCCCTGGTCCGAAATTGGGAGGGGGGCCAGCCCATTTTCCTTCCTCCCCCTCTCTTCCTTCTCTCCTACTCCTACATAGGAAAAGAGGAGTCCTTACTCCGGTGGGAGTGGACTCCCCCTTGGCACGCCCTCCTCCTAGGCCGGCCGCCTCCTCCCTTGCTTTATATACGGGGCAGGGCACCCCAGAGAACATACAATGGTAAGACTTAGCCCGGAATCACTGGAACTTTCCCTATTTGTACTCCAACTCTTGCCGTTTCCGGCGTTAAGTTATATTTATTTCTCGGGTTCGGGTTTTGTCTCCGTGTGTTGTTGTCGTTTGTCATGCATCTCATATCATGTCATCATGTGCATTGCATTTGCATACGTGTTCATCTCATGCATTCGAGCATTTTCCCCGTTGTCCGTTTTGCATTCCGGCGCTTCGTTCTCCTCCGGTGGTCATTTCTAGCTTTCTTTCGTGTGTGGGGATTAAACATTTCCGGATTGGACCGAGACTTGCCAAGCGGCCTTGGTTTACTACCGGTAGACCGCCTGTCAAGTTTCGTACCATTTGGACTTCGTTTGATACTCCAACGGTTAACCGAGGGACCGAAAAGGCCTCGTGTGTGTTGCAGCCCAACACCCCTCCAATTTGGCCCAAAACCCACCAAACTCTGCTCCATGTCCTAGAGCGTTCGATCACGATCGCGTGGCCGAAAACCGCACCTCATTTGGACTCTCCTAGCTCCCTCTATGCCTATATATACACCCCCTCCGAAATTCACGGGTCTCCCCTCCCCCCTAAACCCTAGATCCATCCGCCGCCGCCGCCGGACGTGTCCGGACGGGCCGGACAGCGTCCGCCCCCGCCGCCTCCAGCCACCCGCGCGTCACACGTGGCGGCCGCCACCTCCCACCGCCGCCGGCCCGCCCGGCCCAGGCGAGGCCCCCGCGAGCCGGCGCCCGCGCCGCCTCCTCCTCGCCCGGCCGCCGCCTCCTCCGCCGCCGCCCCGCGGCCGTCGCCGCCCAGCCGTCCGCCACCGCCGTCCCGGTCCGCCGCCGCCTCGTCGTTGGGGTCGCCGCCCCGAGCCGCCGCAGGAGCTCGCCGGCGTCGCCCCAGCTCCGGCCGCCGCCGCCGCCGCTCGGCCCGACGACCGCGCCTCGCCGGCCGCCTCCTCCCTCCTCCACGCCGGCTCCGGCGAACTCGGGTCCGCCAGCTACAGTGCCGCGAGATCCGATCTGGATCGGGGTTGCTACAGTAAACCCTAGGGGTAGTTTTTTTCACCAAGTCCCGGATATTTTTAGTTCATATGCCCTGTTCGCGGCCCGTAACTTTGCATCCGTAGCTCCGATTTGGGCATATAGCATATCAAAATGTTCATCTCAGAGAGTACATCATTTCATTCCATTGCATCATTTTCATTTGAGCTCATCTTGATGCCCGAAATGCTGTTAGAAGAGGGCTACTTGAGTTAATTGTCAGATCTGTTACTCCGTTTAGCACTTTTGTCATTTTTGCCATGATTATTGTGTGCATGCTATGCCCGTGAGTTCTTCATATGTTTTGTTAAGGGTTTTGTCATCTTTCCAGAGGTGCAACCCATGTATTTTTAGGATGTGTGTGGTGACTTGTGCAAGCTTGCAAAGTGGTGCACTTGCTAATTCTGTTTTCAGGGACTTAGTGATTTCACTAAGTCCTGGGATTGTTTATCTCATGATGCCATATGTTCATGTTGTTTCCTAGTGATCCGTGCCTCTTTTGAGGATGATCAGTAAGGGAGTTTTGTTAATATTGTAGTGCTTTACCCATCCATGTATTTGTTTGCAATTATGGAGCACCCTAGCTTGAGTCAATCGAGCTCTACTTTTGCTTCATTGCGAATCTGGGCAGATCGTCAACTTGTTTGCGATTTTGCCGATGTTATTGTAGTTGATCCGTGCATGCTATGCCATTGTTCTTGCCATGTCTAGCTTTCATTTTGTGCCTTCTTAAGGGATGTATGCTTGTCTTGCCGTGACTTGCACCGTGGTGAGTGCATCGAGCTCATAAACATGCCTTCGTGAGATATGTTTCTGCATGTCGCAGTTTTCACTAAGTCTGAAAACTGATTATGTTTTTGCTATGTTCGTGTGCTTGTTAGTATATTTTGTGATCCCTTTTGGCTCAAGCTCACTAAGTGACTTTTGTTAAGCTTGTTGATTAGCTCCATGCCATGTCTTTCTTTGTCATGTTCAGGTCCTGTAGCATGTTGTTTTGTTGCTCCGAAGAGGGCTATATGATCTGAAATTCCAGACAAGTGTTAATTTCACTAAGTCTGAGATCTGTTTTACCATTTGCGTTTTTGCCATGCTTGTTTTAACCTCCTGATGGATGAATTGGCCGTAGCTCAGTGCTAGACTTTTGTTAAGCATCTTGTGTGCATCCCTTCCATGTATTTTGTTGTCATGTTTGGGTACTGTAGCATGTTCATCTCATTGCATTTAGATGCCTACTACCTGTAAATCGCAGACCGGTGTCATTTTTGAATCGCTTGCCATTTCCAAGCCGTAACTCCGATTCTGGCGTTCTTTATATCGTTTTCAAGCGATTTCATCTCATATTTCCAGTGGCACACTTGGATTTCCAAGTTGAGGCCAGGTTCATGCATTTCCTGTCATATCTTGCATTTTGCATCCCGCATCGCATCCCGCATAGCATGTCATCATTTCATCTTATTGCTTGTTCTTGCACGTGGTTGATTGTATCCTTGTTGCTTGTTTGTCTTGTTTGGGTAGAGCCGGGAGACGAGTTCGCTAACGAGGAGCCCGTTGAGTTTGCTTTTGAGGATCCAGTCAACTCTGACAACCGTGCAGGCAAGATGATCATACCCTCGAAATCACTACTATCTTTGCTATGCTAGTTTGCTCGCTCTTTTGCTATGCCATTGCTACGATGCCTACCACTTGCTTGCAAGCCTCCCAAATTGCCATGTCAAACCTCTAACCCACCATTGTCCTCGCAAACCGTTGATTGGCTATGTTACCGCTTTGCTCAGCCCCTCTTATAGCGTTGCTAGTTGCAGGTGAAGATTGGAGGCCGTTCCTTGTTGGAACATCTTTTATTTACTTGTTGGGATATCATTATATTGCCTTGTTATCTTAATGCATCTGTATACTTGGTAAAGGGTGGAAGGCTCGGCCTCTCGCCTAGTGTTTTGTTCCACTCTTGCCGCCCTAGTTTCCGTCATATCGGTGTTATGTTCTCGGATTTTTGCGTTCCTTACGCGGTTGGGTTATAATGGGAACCCCTTGATAGTTCGCCTTGATTAAAGCTTTTCCAGCAATGCCAAACCTTGGTTTTACCATTCGCCACCTAGCCTATTTTTTCCCTTGGGTTACCGGAGCCCGAGGGTCATCTTATTTTTAAACCCCCCCGGGCCAGTGCTCCTCTGAGTGTTGGTCCAAATAGAGCCACTTGTAGCGCCACCTCGGGGCAACTTGAGTGTTGGTTTTAGTTGTACGTAGTGTTCATCTGAGTGTGCCCTGAGAAAGAGATATGTGCAGCTCCTATCGGGATTTGTCGGCACATTCGGGCGGTGTTGCTGGATTTGTTTTAACCTGTTGAAGTGTCTTGAATTACCGAGATACCGAGTCTAATCGGAACGTCTTGGGAGGAGGTCCATTCCTTCGTTGACCGTGAGAGCTTGTCATGGGCTAAGTTGGGACTCCCCTGCAGGGATTGATCTTTCGAAAGCCGTGCCCGCGGTTATGGGCAAATGGGAATTTGTTAATGTCCGGTTGTAGATAACTTGAACCTTAATTAAATTAAAATGAATGAACCGAGTGTGTTACCGTGATGGCCTCTTCTCGGTGGAGTCCGGGAAGTGGACACGGTGTTGGAGTAATGTTTGCGCAGGTTACTCTCTAGTATCTCGCTCGTGCTTTGCCTCCTCTTCTCGCTCTCTTTTGCGAATAAGTTAGCCACCATACTTGCTAGTCGCTTGCTGCATCTCCATATATTTATCTTGCCTTACCTATAAGCTTAAATAGTCTTGATCGCGAGGGTGCGAGATTGCTGAGTCCCTGTGGCTCACAGATTACTATTACACCAGATGCAGGGCCTGATGATTCTGCTCCAGGAGACACGTACGAGCTCAAGTGGGAGTTCAACGAAGACTCTCAACGATACTATGTTTCCTTTCCCGATGATCAGTAGTGGTGCCCAGTTGGGGGTGATTGGGACCATTGTCGCATGTTGGGTTCTCTTTATTTTGGCGCCGTAGTCGGGCCATGAGTGTTTGAATGATGTAATGTTATTTCTGTACTTGATTGACGTGGCGAGTGTCAGCCAACTATGTTATCTCCCTTTTTATTATTATATTACATGGGACATTGTGAAGATTGCCTAACTTGCGACATATGCCTTCAATGTGATTATGTCTCTAAGTCGTGCCTCGACACGTGGGAGCTATAGTCACATCGAGGGTGTTACAAGTTCGTAATCAGAGCCTTCCCCGACCTTAGGAGCCCCATTGCTTGATCGTTTTTAGCGGCCGAGTTGTGTCTAGAAAAATGTTTTGAGTCTTTTAGGAATTATATATCAGAGAGATTAGGAATTCGTTTTACTTCCCAGTCTCCTCATCGCTCTGGTAAGGCTTCCTGACGTAGAGTTTTGACTCTTCTCTTCTCAAATTTCACTAAAAAAAATTTAGGATCACGCGGATATCTTGGAATCGTTCCGATGGTTTTATGATGAGAACATTGTCTTGGTGCCTCCTGTCAGGGGTTTAGTGGAAGTGTCCCGGGGAGTTGAGCTCTGAGGTGTTGTCATCATAATTTTATCGTTACAGTTCTGGAATACCTGAGTCTAGTACGCCGACATCAAAAATCTCTTTTATGCAGTTCGTTGGTGAGATAACCTCGACGCCACCCAGTACTGGGCGGGAGTTTGGGAGTATCGCCATTACTTGTATAATGGATGCTTTTTGAAGGTTGAGGTAGATGGTTTCCGAAGGTTTCTTGGTTATGTGTTGAAGGATGGATACAGCTGGATGTAGGATTTGCTAGTTTGGGTGAGATATTATGCTTCCCCTGTATCCCCAACACCTGATTGCATAACCGGAAAGGTTCGGAAGTTTCATAGGTGGGAATTCTAGTAGCTCTAGTTTTTCTTCCATGGATATTGGTTTGAGATTGGGATTTCTTACCGATTATTCGTTCTTGATCCGTACCTTGTTGATTTATTTCTCTACCTTAATTCTACGTGGCTTCTCAATTTATGGATATGTGACCATTTTAAGAGGAATGCATTCGTTCATTTTGTTCAGATGTGAAGACTATATGTTGCAATTTTCATTCCGTTGGATTCAGCTTCAATATTTATCTGTCAATGTGCTAATGGTGGTCAACCTCTTCAGGATGGCTCCTCCAACGCGCACGACTCCGAATCCTGATCCGCCACCACCTCCACCTCCTCCAGAGGCATGGCAAGCTGTGATGGCCGCAACCAATGCAAATACACAGTTGATCATGCAAATTCTTCAAGAGCGCAATCAAGGTAGTCGAGGGAATCAAGGCAGCAATCAGACTCACTTTGCTACACTCAACCAGTTCCTTGCTAGTGGGCCAAAGACTTTCAGCAATTGTGTTGAGGCAACCGATGCTGACGATTGGCTTGTAGATCTGTGCAAGCATTTCAAGTGCAGTAACGTCAGGCTGAGGACTTTGTTAAGTTCGCTTCCTTCCAACTCAAAGATCAAGCTGCAGAATGGTTCCAGCAGTACAAGGATTCCAGAGGTGGACGTGTTATCACTTGGGATGATTTCCGTCGAGATTTCCGAGCTCATCATATTCCGCAGAGCGTGGTTGAAAGCAAGCGTGAGGAATTCCGCAATCTGAAGCAAGGCTCTTTGTCTGTCTATGACTACAACAAGTTCTTCCAAAAGCTCGCCCGCTTTGCTAAGCAGGACGTCCCTGATGAGAAGAGCATGATATATCAGTTCAGGGGTGGTCTCAGAGAAGAAATTCAGCTCGCTCTTGTCCTCTTTGAGCCCTTGAGATACGATGAGTTCTACAACATGGCACTGAAGCAAGAGGCTGCTCAGTTGAGGTGTGATGCTTCCAAGAAGCGAGTCAGAGATGTTACTCCTTCTTCCTCTACTCAAGTGGCCAAGCAGCAGAAGTTTTGGCTTCCTCCTCCTCCGTTCCGGCAGCCGTATCAGCAGAAGAGCAAAGGTGGCAGTGGTTCTTCCCAGCCACCCAACCCTGGCTTTCAGAACAAGACTTCGTCTCAAGCTCCAAGATCGATTGCTCCGTATCACCGTCCGCTTTCAGAGGTCATGTGCAACAAGTGCCAACAGAAGGGTCACTATGCCAACAAGTGTTTCAACCAGAGGCGTCTTCCTCCTCCTCCTGTCAGATCGGCAAGTACAGTTGTGGTCAAGCATAACCCCAAGCACGCCAAGGTCAATTTGCTGAATGCAGCTCAGGCAGAGGACTCACCAGATGTGACCATGGGTAACCTTCCTGTTAACGATGTTCCTGCAAAAGTTCTTTTTGACAATGGTGCATCGCTTTCTTTTATTTCAACTCCATTTGTGGCCAAGCATGATTTTGTGACCGAAAGGATTCCTGTTCCATTGAAGATTGTGTCTCCGGGCAAGCAAATGACTTCTAACAATTGCGTCCCGGATGTCTCTATCACGTTGGGCGATTACAAGTTTCTCTCTTCTCCGGTGGTTCTTGGTAACTCGGATATTGATCTTATTCTCGGAATGGATTGGCTTTCTAAGCACAAGGCGCATCTTGATTGTGCAGCCAGGCAGATTCAATTGACTCATTTGTCTGAGGATGTAATTGTCTTTGCCGCTCGTGATGATACTATCCGTCTGTTTTCTCTCAATGAGAAGGGTGAATTGGATGCTATCTCTCAAATTCCAGTCGTTTGCGAATATCAAGACGTCTTTCCAGAAGAGCTTCCAGGAATGCCTCCGCACCGGCCAGTTGAATTCGTTATTGATCTTGAGCCTGGCACGGAACCTGTGTGCAAGCGACCTTACAAGCTCGGACCTGAAGAGTTGAAGGAGCTGAAGAAGCAACTCGATATGCAAGAGAAAATGGGTCTCATCCGGCCTAGTTCTTCTCCGTGGGGTTGTGGTGTTCTTTTTGTGAAGAAGAAGGATGGAACGGACCGACTTTGTGTTGATTACCGTCCAGTGAACAAGAAGACCATCAAGAACAAATATCCACTTCCCAACATCAATGAGCTGTTCGAACAACTCAAAGGTGACCAAGTATTCTCCAAGCTTGATCTCCGTATGGGTTATCACCAGATTCACATTCGTGAAGAAGATATTCCCAAGACAGCATTCAGAACAAGCTTTGGTTCATATGAATACACTGTCATGTCTTTTGGCCTCGCCAACGCTCCTCCGACATTCTCTTGCATGATGAACTTCATCTTCAACGCCTACACCAATGACTTCGTCTTGGTCTATCTCGACAACATTCTGGTTTTCTCGAAGAACAAGGAAGATCATGCCAAGCATTTGCGTTTGGTTCTTGATAAGCTCAGAGAACATCAGTTCTACGCTAAGTTCTCCAAGTGTGAATTTTGGCTCGATGAGGTTCTTTATCTTGGTCATATCATCTCTGCCAAGGGCATTGCCGTGAATCCTGAGAAGGTGTCTGCAATTGTGAATTGGGAACCTCCTCAGAACGTGAAGCAACTCCGCAGTTTTCTCGGTCTCGCAAGCTATTGCCGAAGATTCATTGAAAACTTTTCTAAGATCGCGAAGCCTCTCTCTAATCTTCTTCAGAAGCACATCAAGTACATTTGGTCTCCAGAGTGTGATATTGCTTTCAACACTTTGAAAGAGAAATTGATCACTGCTCCAATTCTGACTCCACCTGATGAATCCAAGCCGTACGAGGTCTTTTGTGATGCCTCTCTCCAAGGTCTTGGCGCAGTATTGATGCAAGAGAAGAAAGTTGTTGCTTATACATCTCGCCAGTTGAAGCCTAATGAGAAGAACTACCCCACTCATGATCTCGAGTTGGCGGCAGTTATGCATGCTCTTTTGACTTGGAGACATCTTCTATTGGGAAGAAAAGTGGACATTTTCACTGATCACAAGAGTCTCAAGTACATCTTCACTCAGCCTAATCTCAACCTTAGGCAAACTCGATGGGTCGAAATGATTCAAGAGTATAATCCGAGTATCGAGTATACTCCAGGCAAGGCCAATGTGATTGCTGACGCTTTGAGCAGAAAGGCCTACTGCAACAGTCTGATTCTCAAGCCTTGTCAACCCGAGCTTTGTGAAGCTTTCCGCAAACTTAATCTGCAAGTTGTTCCTCAAGGTTTCCTCGCCAACCTTCAATTCTCTCCTACCTTAGAAGACCAGATTCGCCAAGCCCAGCTTCTTGATGCTATGGTGAAAAAGTTGAAGATTGGGATTGCCAGGAGTCAGTCCAAGTACAAGTGCTACCGCCTTGATGACAAGGACACTCTCTTCTTCGAAGATCGTATTGTTGTACCCAAAGGTGACCTCCATAAAGTGATCATGAACGAGGCTCACAATTCTCTCCTCTCCATCCACCCTGGGAGCAAGAAGATGTATCAGGACCTTAAGCAAGCTTATTGGTGGACTCGAATGAAGCGCGAGATCGCTCAATTCGTGAATGAATGTGATGTCTGCAGAAGAGTGAAGGCAGAACACCAAAGGCCAGCTGGTCTCCTCCAACCTCTTGCCATTCCAGAATGGAAGTTTGACCACATTGAAATGGACTTCGTGACTGGGTTTCCTAAGTCCAAGCGTGGCAATGATGCTATATTCGTTGTCATCGACAAACTCACCAAACTGGCTCACTTTCTGCCTATCAAAGAGTCGATCACTGCAGCTCAATTGGCGGAACTCTATACCTCGCGTATTGTCTCTCTGCACGGTATTCCTCAAGTGATCTCTTCAGACCGTGGCAGCATCTTTACCTTGAAGTTTTGGGATTCTTTCCAGAAGGCCATGGGCAGCAACATCCGCTTCAGCACAGCTTTCCATCCTCAAACAAGCGATCAAGTCGAGTGTGTCAACCAGATTCTTGAAGATATGCTCAGGTCTTGTGTGATCTCCTTCGGCATGAAGTGGGAGGATTGTCTTCCTTATGCTGAATTCTCCTACAACAACAGTTTTCAAGCAAGTTCGGGCAAGGCCCCTTTTGAAATTCTGTATGGCAGGAAGTGCCGTACCCCTCTCAACTGGTCTGAAACCGGTGAACGTCAGCTTTTGGGTAATGACTTAATCACAGAGGCAGAAGAAATGTGCAAAGTCATTCGTGATAACCTCAAAGCAGCCCAATCCCGCCAGAAGAGCTACTATGATAGTAAGCACCGTGATTTGGCTTTCGAGATCGGAGATCATGTTTACCTCCGTGTCTCTCCTATGAAAGGTACTCGTCGCTTCGGTATCAAAAGGAAGCTTGCCCCTAGATACGTGGGACCTTTCAGGATTGTTAGCAAGAGAGGTGACCTCGCCTATCAACTCGAGCTTCCTTCAAACTTTGCAAATGTTCATGACATGTTCCATGTCTCTCAGCTTCGAAAGTGCTTCAAGACTCCTAACCGCACCGTCAACTTCGAGGACAATGAGATCCAAGATCTCTCTTATCGTGAGCACCCAATTGCTATTCTTGAAGAGACTGAACGCAAGACTCGCAACAAGTCAATCAAATTTCTCAAAGTCAAGTGGTCACACCATTCCGACCGTGAAGCTACCTGGGAACGCGAGGATCACCTCCGTTCTAAGTACCCGGCGTTCTTTCAGTCCTAGATCTCGGGACGAGATCCTTTCGTAGCGGTGGCGTGTTGTAACACCCCGGATGTAACTTTCCCTATTTGTACTCTAACTCTTGCCGTTTCCGGCGTTAAGTTATATTTATTTCCTCGGGTTCGGGTCTTTGTCTCCGTGTGTTGTTGTCTTTGTCATGCATCTCATATCATGTCATCATGTGCAGTGCATTTGCATACGTGTTCGTCTCATGCATTCGAGTATTTTCCTTGTTGTCCATTTTGCATTCCGGCGCTTCGTTCTCCCTCGGTGGTCATTTCTAGCTTTCTTTCGTGTGTGGGGATTAAACATTTCCGGATTGGACCGAGATTTGCCAAGCGGCCTTGGTTTACTACCGGTAGACCGCCTGTCAAGTTTCGTACCATTTGGACGTCGTTTGATACTCCAACGGTTAACCGAGGGACCGAAAAGGCCTCGTGTGTGTTGCAGCCAACACCCCTCCAATTTGGTCCAAAACCCACCAAACTCTGCTCCATGTCCTAGAGCGTTCAATCACGATCGCGTGGCCAAAAACCGCACCTCATTTGGACTCTTCTAGCTCCCTCTATGCCTATATATACACCCCCCTCCGAAATTCATGGGTCTCCCCTCCCCCCTAAACCCTAGATCCATCCGCCGCCGTCGCCGGACGTGTCCGGACGGGGCCGGACAGCGTCCGCCCGCCGCCTCCAGCCACCCGCGCATCGACATGTGGCGGCCGCCACCTCCCACCGCTGCCGGCTCGCCC